>NC_134483.1:93461199-93711199 GCF_040206685.1 Ascaphus truei | reverse complement strand
AAGGAACCACTTGATGAAACAATGATGAAAATGTATACACATTAGATTTGCAATATAAATGTATACCAAACAGTTTTGTGTTTATTTATATTAGTACCTGATGTCTCGGGGGGCGGCCCCAGTCACTTCTACAGCGCACGCCTTGACGTGCGCTGTGCTATCAAGCCCCGCCCCCCCAGTCAGGCCGGTCCCAGTCCCTACCTTGTCGCGCACCTTTCCCCAGCGGTGCGCGACAGGTTTTCAGGCAGGCAGGGGAATTTGAAATGAACATCTTCTTCTGGAACAGGACAGTAGCCATGGCTTCTTCTGGGAAAGGACTGTAGCCATGGCATCTTCTGGGACAGGACTGTAGCCTTGGCATCTTCTGGGACAGGACTGTAGCCTTGGCATCTTCTGGGACGGGACTGTAGCCTTGGCATCTTCTGGAACAGGACTGTAGCCATGGCATCTTCTGGGACGGGACTGTAGCCTTGGCATCTTCTGGAACAGGACTGTAGCCATGGCATCTTCTGGGACGGGACTGTAGCCTTGGCATCTTCTGGAACAGGACTGTAGCCATGGCATCTTCTGGGACGGGACTGTAGCCTTGACTTCTTCTAGCACCGGACGGTAGCCATGGCTTCTTCTGTTTAACACATCAAATGGAGATCACTATGGGGAACGTGTGTAGCCAGAGGGATTAGCTACGAATTGCAATACACTTCACTGTAAAATGTACAGTGTAAAAAACTGCTTTTAGATTCCGAGGATAAATTCATACCTCAGTAACTATATTTTTTCAATTTAATTTGTAAAGCGCACCTAATATAGAAGTACATTTTTGTTTAAAATCTTTTGTGGTTGTATTTTGAAATAGAGTATCCCACCTTTAAGGGTTGGCGGCTGTTCTAGCCAGTGGTTGAAGTGACTTACAAAAAGTTGTGGTACTGTGATGAATGAAAAAAAATCCCAATGTATTAGTAATTGGGAAAAATCTGTTTGGACCATGAGTTATAAAGAAATATACCGTGTGTGTGTTTAGAAAGCAGCAAGAGGCAGGGAGTTCATACAATAAACCCATTCCTCTTTAACAAAAAGGGGAAATAAACGTTGATCAATAAAAGTAGCGGTACAATGAGGTTATACTGTAAATACAGCAGAAGTGGTACTCTGTACCATCTGGTACCACCACACTACGATCACAGCTTTTAGCATTGAAATGTCATAACTTCCCCTGGTGTAAACAATGCAGGGTCTTCTAACACATTACAGACATACCCCGCATTAACATACGCAATGGGACCGGAGCATGTATGTAAAGCGAAAATGTACTTAAAGTGAAGCACTACCTTTTCCCTCTTATCGATGCATGTACTGTACTGCAATCGTTATATACGTGCATAACTGATGTAAATAACGCATTTGTAACAGGCTCTATAGTCTCCCCGCTTGCGCACAGCTTTGGTACAGGTAGGGAGCCGGTATTGCTGTTCAGGACGTGATGACAGGCGCATGCGTGAGCTGCTGCTTGCCTATTGAGCGAGGTGTACTTACTCGCGAGTGTACTTAAAGTGAGTGTACTTAAAGCGGGGTATGCCTGTATAAGATAATAAGACCCCCTTATACTTAGGAGCTACTGCAGAAGCTCTTCTGCAATTTAAGGTTGTTGGTCCATCCAGTACCAAAGGATTATGAGACTCAACAGTACTTTTGACATGCCGATTTTTCCAGCCCTAAATGGTTACTGAAGCACTAAAAGAATCGTAGGTCCCTCAGGCACTGGAAAGTAACAGCACCTGTTAGCACTAAAGGGTAATAGTACTATCTAGTTGTAGTCCTCTTCAGAATGTTAAAGCTATAGGTCCCTTTATCTTGATATGGTAATCAGAGCAGCCGGTGCTAAAGGATTGCAGGTTCTTACAACACTCAGTTGTGTTGGGCCTCTCTAACTTGCAAGGCCTATTCAAGATTTGAGAGATTAAAGCCTCCCCCAACTCTAGAGTTATTTGTTCCCAACCAGTACTGAAAGATGATAGGCCCCTGTGGCACTAAACGGTTAAGCAACACAACTGTGAGTACTCACCAACAAATCGATACAGGCGCTGGCAAACTGGAATTTGCTTTCATTTAACAATGTGACTATGGCTCTCACATTGAACAAAATCAATTCTTTCTTCTGGATCCTATTAACTACCCAAACACACATTATTTCCAACTGCTGACTATAATAACACATGGATTCCCTCCATTAATTGTTTCCAATACTTGCAGACAACCAGTGCGCATCTGTTATTACAGCATTGAGGATTTCATGGTGGAGTCTTCCAATACTCGGGTGTCATGTAGTATTCCACAGGAAGAATGATGTTAAATGTAGATGTTTTCATTTTAGCCAAATACATTCAAATGCATAATTGTGTTTATATAAAGAGATATAACTGACGGTCAGTGATAGTGTGTTACGTTTTTGCAAACATTCCTTTTTAGCCATTTACATACTTAATGAACCTTCTAAAAAAAACAGAAGACACAATAACAAATCATTATTAAATAAATACAAAATGTTTACACATGTAATAGATATTGTTCTCCCCTTGCACGTAGCAATGTCTGTGTGTTTTTATGTTTCCCTTATCAGATTTAGCTTCACAAATGTAGGTACTATTGTTTTTCCCCTCACTCCCCTCACCTCCCAAGGGCAGACAACAGACATTCCATGGACCTTCACACTGGGCAGTATTGCTGATAATTTATCAGGTTATCCTTATGCAATTTGTTTTCCAGCATGTAATGTAAGTGCCAGGTCCTGCCAGGTTGGCAGTTTTCTAGGGGAACAGTATGCACATGGCACAGGGCAGAGAAAGGCTTTGCAGTCAGTAATTGCTATTTACAAGAACATTCTGTACTTTGACATTAGGAAAAAATGTTGGGGGGGGGGGGGAATATAATGTTAGGTTCTGTAAAAGCTAAAAAAAATGTTTGCGTGTTTTCTTCTCTTTCAGAAATAAATATAAACAAAGTCCAGTGCAACAACAATACTGTAGATGGTAGATTCATCAAAGAAAAGAATGCCAAGGGTTGCACAGCTAAAAATAAATGGTGCAGGGCCTTACATTTGTGTACAGGCAGTCCTCGGTAATCCAACAGAACCCGTTCTGGAAGTGGCGTTGGGTAGTGAAACCGTTGTAACGTGAGTCCCATGTTAATCAGTGGCGGTGAGCGTTGGATAACGCATTCAGGCGTCGAAAAACGGCCCATAGGGTTGCATTGTAAAGCGTTGGATATGCCATTCGTTGTAAAGTGAAACGTTGGATAGCGAGGACTGCCTGTATGTAAAAAATAGAACAAAAAAGTCATGTAAAGAACCAAAGATCTTGTTTCAAGAAACATGTTTCAATTACCCACATCATGTGTACAAATGAAGGGTAAAGAAAAAGTGTTTCACAACTGAAGAATATTTGAAACTATATATTTGACAGTTTCGTCTGGCACCCGTGGCAGTTCACCTACAAATCGTCAGTTCTCCACTTCCTTCTTACAGTGTGATCTGGGACCGCTACAAGAGTATAATCACCTAGTTCTAGCGGTGGATAATTAATGTTTATCAGACAAGGTTCTTGTGGCAACTGATAGAATAAACTTTATGGGGTCTATTTAATAAAGTCTTCCAGCTGCAAAAGTAGGATAAAAGCAGTGCAAAAACAAGACTATTTTTCTGTTGTCGTTATTATTTCACCCTCGGACGTCAATGCAGCTTATCATCTGATATTTGTTAGTTGCCATTTATGAAATAGTGAGTGCTAAAGGTCTCGGTTCTGAAGTTTTCCTTTTAAGGCTACTGTATACACTCCTTTGCCAATCTTTCATCTCAGCCCTAATTTCTCAATATACACCTCTTCACCTCCTGCGTTCTGCTCAAGGTCATCTTCTGTGTTCCCCTTTTTTTATCTGAAACCCTCTTCCGCCTACAACCTTTCTCACTCACTGCCCCACGCCCCTGGAATGCGATTCCCTTCAATATCTGACAAGCACATTTTCTCTCCACCTTTAAAGGCCTATCTTAAAACACAGCTCTTTAATAAAGCATTTGGTTAACTCCCATGGCTAGTACTATACATCTCATGCAATTATCATGATCCCTTATATACGTACTTACCATAGAACCCTCCTACTGTGTCTGTAAATTCTCCCTACTTACCATTTAGATTGTAAGCTCTTCGGGGCAAGGACTAGAGATGGGCAAACCAGTCCAAATCCATTTCCTGAATTTTCCCGCGTTTTCCATCCGGTGTAAAATCCGTCGATGGATTGTTACAGTTTCAATCCGTTCGGATTAATCCAAAACCGCTGACGGATTTTAACAATCCAATCCGTGGATTGAGCAATCCGAGGGTTGGATTCTTAAAATCCGTCAACGGATTGCTGAATTCGTGGATTGATTGCTGGGGTAAAAAAAAAAAAACGCAAAAGGTGGGTCGCCATTTTGGAGACTGAAATCCACAGACCAAAGGAACCGTCTGACCCGAGGCAGATCCAAATCTGCAAAAAAAAAAATGCCCCTCCCTAGCAAGGACTCGGTTTTCCTATTGTTACTTTTCTCATATTATTTTCTCACGTGTATTTCTGTTGTAAAGCGCTATACAAATAAACATATACATACATACAGTGTGTATCCTGATATTTGCGCATGTCCTGGGGCAGCTGAGAATTAGTTAACAATTTTAAACAATGCAATGTTGTTTTGGCATATTTTACTATACAATCAGGGATTATCATTGGAGACCTCTTATCACCCTGAAATAAAAAATATTAATACAGCTATCCCACAAAAATCATTAAAATCATAGATACAAACATCGGGAGTACAGCTGCCGCGGCCGTTATTCTAAAACTTCGCCCGGTGCACCGCTCGGAATGCCCCTGTCATGGCGCGTGATGTTTTCCAACCGTACCGCCTTAAAACGCGAGTGCAAAAAATGCCATTTTAGAGTTCTGGTTTTTAAGCACCTTAAATTGACACCGTAGCACAGTACTGTACACATTGCAATTCATTCATGTCATTGCACCCAAAGCAACAGAATCCATAAGATTCAAACAAAGCAATCGCGACAAGCGCGGGGGCCTGGGGCGATTGGCCGCGTTCATGCTGCGTGGACTACAGCAGGGCACACGAAATCGGCGCCTTCACGTTTTAGAATAACGGCCGCTGTATGTTTGTGTAAAACAAAGCACGGCTTAAAGGTGCATTTCCACGTATGTTTCCTTTTGTGCTAGGTGAGAAGCGGGATGTCTCCTGAGCTGAGCCATGTTATTTGCAGCTCCGGGGACCCCCATCTTCCAACCTAGGGCGATGTATTTACATTTTTAAGAGATAATGCTCCTTTAAGCACTGAACTCTTTTTTGGGGGGGGTTAATTGTATGAACAATATTTTGCATTCATAATTGGCTTTTTCTAGCGCAAAAAGATACATTGATATTAAATGACTGTATGCATCATTTTTACTGCATGATTTTTTCCTCCAAATGTGTTCACAAACACGTTACGGCGAGTAACAATGTGACGTACACCCTCCACCGTACTGACAGCTCACGGGCAGCTATTTCAATCTTTGTGTCTTATCAGTGTGACGCTAGTTGCTGGCCATGTATTGTGAAGCTGGTCGTACTGTAGCAACAAACCAGTTATAAAGTGACAAAAACCATCCTCCATACATAGTACAGTAATAATAAAGAACACTTAATGAGCATATTCACATGTCTCAGACTAGTCTTCGAACCTGCCTTACCCTAAAGTCACACAGCATACCGTGCTTCCAGGGATTCTGGGTAATAACATTCAAACTCATAGTAATTGTCTAAATTTGAGGAATGCTTTCATGCTGCAGTTGACGACTTTGCTGCATTCTTGGTAGGGTTGCAGCTTGACAAACAAGCAAGTACAGTAGCGCTTTGAAATGTCTGAGCGCTCAGGTGCCGACAGGCCTCTTTATGTGCTACCTGTGTGATGTATATAAGTGGTATGTGTTGGAGGGGATGCATGTATTCAGCATCTCACAGAAGAGTGCTTGTGGACAAATGTTTAATTTGAAACTTTTTCTTCGTGTGCAAGCAGGGTCCACAGTCTTGGTGCTGTGTATTGTCACTTTTTGTCACACTTAATTATCAGTGACATTCCCTTCCTTGGAGTTGTCTAGTGATTTATATTAAGGATATGCTGGATGATGTTTGGAGTGAGGTTTAGGGAGGGATACCATGGCATTTACTCCGTGCCATTGAATATACTTTAAAGCTTCATTAGCGTCTGTTGCCCAAATAATGAAGTCATGCAAAATAGATGTGGTGCTTTGTTTCATAGATATAGCATTAAATAAAAACCACACACAGCTCCTAAAAAGCCAAACAAAATAAGTCAAGCCTCGGTATGTGACCAAGTATTTCAGCAGCATGGTAACCACTATCCAGAAAGTTAGTACTGAGGAGGGTGGTGGCTCTGAATTTGAGGACTTGGGTGAGAATCTGCTTGTCTTGATATGTATTGAGGAGAATTTCGAAAAGAAGCCCTTGGCAGGTGTAAGCAAATACACTTGATTGAAATATTTCCATTTCCCCTCTGCGTTAGACCTCAGCATCAGCCCCCTTCAGCTTTTTAGCAGTGTTTTCGTTTGATCCTTGATTTTGCAAGGTTTTATTGGTGCTACTTTTGATGACCCATACATTCATGAATTATTTTCTCCTGGTTTTACTCTAGTTTTGCATCCGGGAGATATTAGTAAATAAAGAGGTCAAACGTGAAGGTATTTAGCTGTAGCTGTAGAAGAGGAAAGAGATAATCTGGACCCACCACAAAGCATTGAATACAAATCGCATCATGTTAGTGACCTCTTATCAATATGCCGTGGTCGAGAAGACTTTAGTTCCATTCATTTGAATGAAGCAGAAATCCACAGCACAGGGAAGGTGTCTTTACAGCATATTGAGTAGTTACATTTTGGTCATACAGAGCTATTATAAAGAAGAGTTGAAATGGTATTTTTCCCACTTCTTATGTGAGAACATTTGCATTTAATGGCTCATGTGCACAGAACTTTTCTCTTCTGAGCCTCTTAGAATGCTCTACTGCAGGAGTGCTCAACCCCAGTCCTCAAGAACCCCCCATAGGACAGGTTTTATGGATATCCCTGCTTCAGCAAAGCTCGAACAGTGAGCCACTGATTCAGCCACCTGTGCTGAAGCTGGGATATCTTTCAAACCTGACCTGTTGAGGACTGGAGTTGAGCGCAACTACACAATCTGGGTGTCACCTCTACACACCGGGGCTTCCAAGATTCTATTAGTATTATATTTGCATGTACCGGTGTAGAAGACTTCATTGCCTTACAATGCAGAATATCGCAACGTTTTCATAGGATGCGATGGCAGCAACAAAGCAGAATATCACAAAATGTCCCATTATAATGCACCAGTGGGAGCAGCAACCTTTGTACATGTGTAGTCCCCTCGGCTTCTGTTTTGACAGCATGCCGTATTGATTGTCATTGCAACCTATGCTTAAGATAAACTCGTTGATAATGATTTCAGAATTACATTTTCAAAAGACAAATTTGTGTCATTATGAGTCTTTGTTAAAAAAATAAAAAAAAGGGGGGAGAATACATTCTGTCCATGGTCCAAGCAATGATGATAACAAGGAAAATGTGAAAAGCTCTTTTATTTTCCTGAAACACTCAGTATCGCATGTGTACGTACGTTGCTTCCCAGTGCAGACACTGAAGCAGAATAGATATAATAATTACCCCCTCTGTCACATTTTAGTTTGCACATTCACAGCAAACTGATTATAGTTCCCCGTGTAATGCTAATGTACAGTTTGGTGAAATGGCAAACATCCTTCATGAAGAAGGGTTTGTGTTGTCAGCGAGACGTAATTTTTTTAACTTAACAATTAATGTTAATTAATAACATTTGGCATGTCACAAATAATATAGTTGGATATATATATATATATATATATATATATATATATATATATGTACTGTGCGTATGGTATGCATGAAATGTTATTATGCAACATGATAAACTCAGAAAATGAGTGTTGAGGACAACATATTTAACAAATACATTACTTCCAATAGCTCTTCTTTATAATATACTGTAATTACAAAATATTATACTTACAGGCAGATCCCACTTGAAAACTGTTACAAGATTACCAGTAAACAGTGAGCCTACGATGTTATAATTTTAAATATTTATGGAGTACTGTTACATTGTAATCTTGTCTGTAACTGTCACATACGCCCACAATCATATTATTTCAAACTGTCCATGAAATATCTGTAAATTGAATGTTTACAGAGAAAATTGTCCTCCTCTGCGCTGTTCTTCACAAATCAGTGCTCGGTGAAATATGTAAAGAAAACAGTGTAGTCCCTATAACCGAGCCCCTCCGGTCTCCATTCTGTGGACCCTCTGGTCAAACTTCCACCGAAGTGTTCCAGCTGATGGTCCTGACGGCATCCGCATGTGGCTTGTGCAGGAAAATCTCTTCCTGGTTCCCCTCTGCTCTGCCGTGATGACGTCACTCGAGCCATCTGTACTCTTGGCCAGCTGACTTTCTCTAGAAAGCTGGGATCCGTGGCAAAAGGCCAAATTATATTAGGCGGGGATTTTAACACCACTCTGGATAAAAATTTAGACAGGTTGACCCCAATGTCACAGAGCCAGCTGTCCCAAAGCCCGGATGACCACCTTAAACTAATAGAATATCTCAGAGTTTTTGGCCTTGTCGATGTGCGGTGGGAGCTGAATCCCAAGTGTAAAGACTACATATTCTACTCAGCCCCTCATAAAGTGTACACCAGATTAGACTATATTTTTATCTCGACTCCACTAATCCCCCAAGTGCAATTAACACATAAAAAATATCACGTGGTCTGATCATACCCCAGTGGAGGTAACACTTAGAGATTTGACAGCTCCCCCACCATTTAGATCCTGGACACTCAACGTGGGGCTGATAAAGATCCCTGATATTGCAGAGACAGTGGAGAGGGACATTGCAGATTATTTTTATTTATTTTTAACGCTGGGAGTGTCCCAAGTCATCTATCTGGGAAGCTCATAAGGCTGTCCTGAGAGGAAAACTAATTGGAATAGCGGCAAACAGGAAAAGGGTGAGACAAGCTAAAATTGACACGTTGAACCTAACAATTACAAAGCTAGAGCAATCACACAAAAACAACCCTTCCGAAACATTTTTGAGGGAGCTAACGACCCACAGAGGGGAACTTAATACTCGTCTGTCCGAAGCTGCAGAAGAAATGATGACATGGACCAAACAAAAATACTTTGAGAAGGCTAATAAATCTGATTCTATGCTGGCATATCGCCTTAGACATAAACAGCCCAAGTTAGGTATCCATAAAATTCGAACCAACTTGGGGAACCTAACATCTAACCCGGTTAAAATTGCAAAGGAGTTCCACTCTTTCTATATACAGGCATACCCCGGTTTAAGTACACTCACTTTAAGTACACTCGCGAGTAAGTACATCTCGCTCAATAGGCAAACGGCAGCTCACGCATGCGCCAGTCAGCACGTCCTGTACAGCAATACCGGCTCCCTACCTGTACCAAAGGTGTGCGTAAGAGGGGAGACTATAGAGCCTGTTACAAATGCGTTATTTACATCAGTTATGCACGTATATGACGATTGCAGTACAGTACATGCATCGATAAGTGGGAAAAAGGTAGTGCTTCACTTTAAGTACATTTTCGCTTTACATACATGCTCCGGTCCCATTGCGTACATTAATGCGGGGTATGCCTGTAGTAAGCTACAGTATATGATGGTAAAAAAGCAACTAAATCCCAGAATTATAGAAAGGAACTGGAAAAATATCTATCTGAGTCAGGATTACCCACTATTCCTGAGCATGAGAAAGACAATCTAAACAAATTAATTACGCCAGAAGAGATAGTGGAGGTGATTAGTTCCCTGAAGCCAAACAAATCTCCAGGCCCAGACGGGTTTTCAAATTTATATTTCAAAAAATGTGCCCGCCTTCTTATTCCCATCTACAAAATCTTTTTAACTCCATACTAGATGGTGCAGATTTCCCGACTACTTTGTTACAAGCCCATATATGTCTCATCACTAAGGCAGGGAAAGACTCTGCATGCTGCACGAGCTACAGGCCGATATCGTTGATAAATGTAGACTTGAAGATCTTCTCAAATTCTTGACAACCATCTTAATAGGGTATTGCCTGGTCTGGACCAAGTGGGTTTTGTCCCAGGAAGACAGACGGCTGACAATACGAGGAGAACAATTGACCTAGTGGCTCACGCCAAACAAATATCCAGTCCCTGGTATTATCTTTAGATGCAGAGAAAGCGTTTGACCGTCTGGACTGGGAATATATGGGAAGTACGCAAAAAAAATTGGCTTCGGGGGTCGGTTTCTCCGCTCCTTTATACGTCCCCTTCGGCCAGGGTATTATGCTCAGAAATAGCCTCTGAGGTTTTTTCAATCAAAGGACGCACTAGACAAGGATGCCCACTATCCCCTCTGTTGTTCGCCCTCAAACCAATGGCCAGTCATATTAGAAACAACCCCAACATAAAGGGTATCCAAGTTCGGTGCAAACAATACAAAATAGCTCTTTTTGCGGATGACGCACTCATGACACTGTCAAAGCAACTTATATCGCTCCCGAACCTGTTCCAGGAACTTGGGATCTTTAGTAGACTTTTAGGTTTTAAAATAAATGGTAATAAATCTGAGGCACTAAATATTAATTTGCCTAAAACAGTAGTCAAATTAATCTCAGTAAACTTCAAATTTAAATAGTGCAGTAAAGCCTTGAAGTATCTTGGTATATTTTTGATGAACGATTATTTAACTCTGTACAGTGCTAATTTCCCAGGCCTCCTCAGGTCTCTTAAGAATGATCTGGTTAGTTGATCCAAACATAATATTTCCTGGATTGGCAAAATTAACTCAATGAAGATGAATCTCCTCCCTAGAATTTTATATTTGTTCATCACTCTCCCCATCCCGGTCCCGCTGTGGGAAATTCAAGATTTACAGTCCCACATAAAATCCTTTATAGAACAAGAGCCCTCGAGTGGCCAGAACCATTCTCAGCCAATCCAGACTGAAAGGAGGTCCGGCTCTACCGTGCCTACTCTCATTATAAAGCAGCCTGGCATTCAGATATAGGAGGTAAGAGATGGGTGGAACTGGATGTGGACTTGCTTCCCCCCACCCCAGGGATTAAGATCAATTTTGTGGTCCCCTAAGATCTCCCAAAAGAAAGCAAGTGGCTGTTTACCCTCGATATCTCACCCTCGAGTTTGTAGAACAAAAATAAAAAAACTCTAAGCTCACTCTCGATAGATCAGGCATGACACCACTATTTTTTAACCCAGAGTTCCCCACGGGTATGGCGGGATCAATTTTTGAAGCAGGAAGATTGAGGGGAATCCATAGGATAATGAAAATTATGGATATGGACAAATCCAAGGTCCTTCCTTTCGCCACGCTCAGAGATCGGTATGACCTCCCAAGTGGCAAAATTTTCAGGTACCTTCAGATACAGGCTTTTGTTCAAGGTGGATGCCTAGCTCCACCCTTGACTTTTTTCGAGACACTGTGCCGCAAGGCTCCAATTCAAAGGGGGTCGACTTCAATCATTTATTCCTCAATCTTTCTCCCTTCTTGGGAAAAAGAATTCCCTTTTATAGCACAGTGGGAAAGAGACCTAAACCAAACTCTGGAACCAGCAATATGGGGGGACATATATTTGAAGCAGCGGCCATAAGCTCTATATGTACACAGATCAAAGAAAATGCTTACAAAGTATTATATAGGTGGTACCTAAACCTGGAGCGTTTGGCCAAGATGTGCCCGTGAACGTCCACTATGTGTCATAAGGGCTGTGGCCAGCATGCCCCGTTTATTCATATGTGGTGGCTGTGTTCCGGGGTGGTGGAGATCTGGAAGAGGGTACATAGGCTGACGCAAAGATTTCTGGGTTTTGACTTCCCTCTCGACCCATGGGTATGTCTTCTAAACAAACCTCAGGAGAATATGGATAGAAACCAAAACAAACTTATTAGCCATATAATTACAGCAACACGCTGTGCCATAGCTGCGGCGTGGATGAGCCCGCACCTGCCAGTTCTTAACGAGATAAAAACAGGAATCTGGTACTATCCTTAAAATGGAAAGAGTTACTGGGATTCAGAGAGACTCGTGCTCAAAATTTCAGAAAGTGTGGCAGCCATGGCTGATTTATGAGACTCAACACGCAAGGACACTCCCCCATAAACCAGTCCAATATTCTCCAGTGAAGACCTTCTCTGTTTCCCTGGGTCGCCCGGGGAGACAGCCAAACAAAACAAAAAAAGTATAAGACATAGAGGGGTATGATTTGATTTGAAGTATATGTATGTTTATATTTATTTATTTTTGCCATTGGTCATTTATTGTATATTTTTATAAGGTAATATGTGCTCGTCGGGAATGTTGCACCATTCCTCCCCACCCCCCTTCCCATTTTGATTTCTGTATGACCAATGAGAAAGCAGGCATTTCAATAATGCCCGGAATTTAGCAGCTTTAGCCTATAATTTTTAGTAAAACATTTTATAAATAAATGTACTCTATGAAACTGGTATGTAGTGTAGGATACTGTTATTGTAACTGTTAACATCCATTTTATCATATAATATCTTTTGTTAAAACAAGTAATTGTTCAAGATCTGGCATGTACATGGTTCTCGCAGAATCATGGGATAATCAGAATACTTCAGGTAACGCAGCATTGTTCCTTTATGCTTATGAATTAAGCGTTGCGTATTTCACAAATGTTTTTCTTTTCATTTATTTCTTTTTTACAGGTCAAAAAATCCTTCATCACAAAAGTGAGATCTTAGAGACTGTAGTGTTAATCAACCCATCTGATGAAGCAGTCAGTACTGAAGTAAGTTACTTACACCTGCATCATTTGTTTTAGCGAGTATCATTTCTTACAGCACAACTGGTGATTCAAATAGACAGAACATTATATTTAAGAAATGTTTATAGCAGATAATACTGTACATTTAGAGATGTTAACGCTCCCTCTGGGTCAATATAACTATAAATATAGGATAAGTATCTCACTCAGAATGTAGGAATGATGTAGCATTCGATGGACATGTATTTTCTCAACCTAAACTGCTATGTTACTGATCATATGAACAGAGTGAATAAATAGATGGCTCACACAGAGTCTGGAGTTATATAACATCTTCGTATAATTACTAACATACTGTACAGATTAACAAGCATCTCACAAACACTCCGCAGCATAGTCCATAGACGCTGTAATGGCCCAGCGGATTAACACAGAGGGGGTCCCTGCGTTTCAATGGGATTCACAGCCCGGTAAGATTCACACAGCGTGAGTCCCATTCAAACGCTGGAACCTCCACTGCGTTCATCCAATGGGCCATTACAGCATCTATGGACTATGCTGAGGATTTTCCCCATGTTCAAGGAATTCCTCTGACTCTGGGCTAAAACCGAAAGTTGCATCTGTATATTGGTTGGATCAGACCTATATTTTACAGTATTTTTAGAGAAACCAACCTAAACAGACCCTATAATCTGTGTTATGAAAGACTTTTTCTATGATACTCCTGCATATCTATACCTTTGTAAAATAACACCACATTGCTGTAAAATGCCATCCACGTCAGCCATAATTGATATTGTTTCTATATTTAATTGTACAGGTGCGCCGACGAGTATTCTAAAACTTGCCTTAAACTTGCCTTGGAAAATCTGGGGCTATCACCAACAAGACCCAGGTACATGCTGGGTACATGCTGCAAACATTTCAATGACATTTCTGCAGAGATTAATGGCCCATCGGATTAACACAGCAAGGGTCCCTGGCAGTCCCATTCAGTTTGAATGGGACTGCCAGGGACCCCCGCTGTTAATCCGATGGGCCATTAGTCTGTCTGCAGGAATGTCACTGAAATGTTGCAGTATGTACCCAGCTTGTACCAAGCATGTGCAGTACCTGGGTCTTGTTGGTGATTGCCCCAGATTTGTTTTAGAATACTCGTCGGCACTACAGTAATTATCACCAATGATGGTGATATATATATATATATATATAGAGAGAGAGAGAGAGAGAGAGAAGTAATCCACTCCAGCAGGAGCAGACACAAGACAGCACTCAAAGGTAAGTAAGAAAACTTGTATTCAAAAATAAACATAGCACAAACATGACCAACGTTTCGGTCCTCGTGGGACCTTCCTCAGGGTGGTCCCACAAGAACCGAATCGTTGGTCATGTTTGTGCTATGTTTATTTTTGAATACAAGTTTTCTTACTTACCTTTGGGTGCTGTCTTGTGTCTGCTCCTGCTGGAGTGGATTACTTTTCTCTTACTATTGGTATAGGACATGCACCGCAAACTATTTATGGTATTGGGAGTGCCGGCTGCCCCATTTTGTTCATTCCATATTAAGGCCCAGAAGCTTTCTCTGAACAGTTCACGGATATATATTGTGCCTAAAGATATACAATACCTCTTTTTTATATGGCAGTTCATAAAGGTTTTCTATTTCTAAATGAACGCTAGAAAGGTTTACACAGGTTCATGAGGAAGTATGAGATCATTAAGAAGTGCCGTTTGAAGGAATACGGTTGGCTGCACACTAAGGGCAATCTTTGTGGTGACTTATGTATGTTTAGTTTTATTTATATAGTGGCAACAACGTACACATCACTTTACAAAACAGACATTAGAATATGTGGAAAGATAATACAATAAGTGCACAAAACATATAAGAAAACTATAGACAAATGGAATCACTACTCCAGAAAGCGTGTAGTCTAGATCAGAAGGGCCATCTCCAGTTCTCAAGGGCCACCAACAGGTCAGACTTTTAAGAATATCCTTAAAACTGAGCCACTGATTGAGCCACCTGTGCTGAAGCAGGGATATCCTTAAAACCTGACCTGTTGATGACTGGAGTTGGCCACCCCTTGTCTAGGTGGTATGTTGTTGGTGAATTATAGAAGCAATAGGGGAAAGAGTAAGTGTGATGGATGGCAGTGCCTGGTCAAGAGTACTGGTGGGTGCAGAAGTAGTCAGGAGTCCAGGCTACTGAATTACTTCATTCATAAAGTGTGATTTTATATTTGAAATGAAGCTCGGTAGAGAAAGGTGCATATTGTGTACTAGAAGTTAAAAATATCCACACGTAGGGAGCAGTGAAGGAAAAGGTTTTTGGTGAAAGAGAGTAGTAGAGGTGAAAGGCATGGAAAGGAGACAGTGAGGATGAACTGTTGTGGGAAATAAAACCTGAGAAATAGGGAGGAGCAGACGAGTGTAGAGCCTTAAAGATGTTTGGGAAACTTTTGATACGAAATTTGAATGGGAATCTTAGAGAGGGATTAAGGGATAGATGAGCAGGTTTTTGAAGGAAGCAAAATGACTGTAGCATGTTGGATAGATTGCAAGTGAGAAAGTTGTGTTGCAGGGATTTGTAGTAGCTTACGATAGTCAAGACGTGGGAGAATAAGGTCACGTTATGGTTTTAGCAGTGAAGTGACACCTAAGCAACATGTTCTACGGACTGGATAAATGGTGACGTCATTTCCTGTGATGGAGAAAAGGGATATTAGACCAAGTTTAGGTTTTAGGAGGTAGGAAAGGCGGATGGTCACTACTCCTAGTAACACTACAAGCTAGTAAAATAAAATTACTTTATTTAGAAAAAAAAAAAAAAAAATTACTTTATTTTGAAAAAAAGGTAGGACATCATAGTAGAACCACTCTAACGCGTTTCATCCCTAGCATGGGACTTTATCAAAGAGCATCCTGGACAGTGATTGCATTTTTTGCCTCTTTTGTATGATTGCAGCATTGGAACATTGGAGTTCACTCTCCATTTTTTTCTTCTAAGTTTAGGTTTTAGTTTGAGGCGGTGGAGCATCATCTATGAGAATGCCCCCGGGAGGCAATCAGGGACTTGGGTTTCTACTGCAGCCATTAATGCATTCAATATAATATGAACAATAATATCATGTCGACTAACTCCTTCTGTTGCTTAATCTAACCACTCCTCAAATCACTTTCATAGCCTAATAGATATCCCACGCATAAGAGAAACTGTAAGTTCTTAGACTATCTAACTTTGATTTTTCTCAGTAGCTTAAAAGCAGCTACAGTACTCAGGCTGGAGCCATGGTGCCGGAGGGGTCCGCACGCTGAGCGATCAGATTGCCTTAAGGCAGTGATCACGCCCATGCGGCGTGCGGGCGGAAGTGGGCGCGCATTGCGCAAGAAATCTGTTGAAACGGATTTCTTGGCGCGACAAGACGGTCATGTGAGCGGTTCGCCCAATGAGGACGAATCAGCTCCGTGATGCCCCTAGGCACGCCCCCCACGGCGTGGCATGGCGCGGCTCCACTGGCCACAAAACGCACCCGCTTCACGGGGGTGACATCACGGCCGCGCACGCCTCCGTGCAGGGCGTAGACACCATGGCCTCAGCCAGCCTAAGTCATAAAGATGCTCTTCCACAATCAGTTAATTAAATGTAACAGCTAAGTATCAATGATTCATGCGCCTGGAAGTATTCTAGTTCTAAAACAGAAGGTAGAGGTCTGTTAACTGGCAGAGAGCCCAGAACAATAGCCGGGAAAGGAAAATAGAACTGAGTTGCTCCATCGATATAATGCAATTTCAGCTGATGTGATTTGAGTGATTCACTTCGGATGGATGAGTGTGGCCATTACTACTTTCTATCAGGAAGCAGCAATCAGTGGAGTCACTGAAAATAATATGACATATCAGCTTTCATCATAATTAGGTACAATGCAGAGGTCTGCTTTCAATTATGTCTGCTGTCTTCACTCAGAGGCCATTTCCGTTTCTTAAAAATACATGAAAATAAAAAGATATTGCGGTGCAGCTGTGGACAGTATTTATAGGAAATAGAGCAATGTAGGTTAATTGTGACAAAGAACAGCCCTTTTTATTTTCTATTGAAATTGTTGTAGTGCAAAGGGAGAGCATTTTAATTATGTATTTAACACACCAAGCTATTCATTTATAATAGTCATTAAGAAGGAGCTGATTTTACACAGATCTGCAATTTAAAAAAAAAAAAAAAAAAACATCACTGTACGAATTAGAGTATTTCCAAGTTTTATCCTGGGAAACCAGCACTTCCTGCTTTTTCATGTGCATGAAATGGAATCATTATTTTTTGTTTAGTGCATTTGACACAAGTTTCTTAGCAGGAAAGGGTAATCCCGGGCCTGGCATATTAGTGAATGCTGTTAAAAGAGGCAAAATAAAGGAAACATAAATACAGTACCATCATGTTATGTGCATCATACACTATCTCTTGCTACAGATGCAGCGGCCGTTATTCGAACATTTCACGGAGCTGTTTTTGTGTGCGCTGCTGTATTCCACGTGGCATTCACGCCGCCAATCACACCAGGCACATCTGTGTTTACTGCGGCTGATTTGTTTGAATTTCCTGGATTCTGATTTCTTTGGGTACAAATCTTTGCGTGTCCGTGGCAGAAATTAATTACATGTACAGTACTGTGCTACTTTGTCAATTTGCAGGTGTTTAAAAACCAGAACACTAAAATACCATTTTCTGCACTCGATAAAAACACGCGTCTTAAGGCGGTAACGTTGGAAGAAATCACGCGCCATGACATGGGTATTCCGAGGTATACAACGCGTGAAATGTTCGAATAACGGCCACTGCATCTGTATATACAATACACATATATATGCAATATATGTATACCCAAAATCCCATCCTGCTTCAAATGATTCTGAATCGCTAAAGATTATTCCAAAAGAAATGCATAACGCCACTTATACATTATTTTGTTGCCATGCGCAAATTTAAGAACCTGTCCATTCTTTAACTTCCACTTATACTATATATTATACAATAATAATACTGTAACTAGAGGGCACACACATGTATAAGAGGTTTTATTGAGTGTCCTTGTGGTTAAATACCATGTTATATTTTTTTATCGTCTTGATTCCTTTAACATAAGTATATTAATGCCGGCTTTAAGTGTTTCATACCGTTCTCTCTGGCCTTCTGTCTCAGGTGCGTTTGATGATCACGGATGCTGCAAGACACAAGCTTCTAGTTTTGACTGGACAGTGCTTTGAAAACACAGGAGAACTTATTCTCCAATCCGGATCTTTCTCATTCCATAACTTCATTGAGATCTTCACAGATCAGGAGGTACGTTCAGTGCAACAAAAACAAGTGCAAATTAGATTATTAATTAATCAATTGATCAAACTGCCAGTGTTCAGTTTATCAAGCAACGGATTTCAACAATTTATGTAGAAGATAATTATTGTTCTGGGTTTTCTGTAA
The DNA here is from genome assembly GCF_040206685.1 of Ascaphus truei. Lineage (NCBI taxonomy): Eukaryota > Metazoa > Chordata > Amphibia > Anura > Ascaphidae > Ascaphus > Ascaphus truei. The sequence goes on along the minus strand of NC_134483.1, from coordinate 93,692,778 downwards.
CCCAGGCTATCTCTGCACCATGCACTAGTCGCACCTAATTCTTAGCACATAATACTCCGTTGCATTATCTGCATTATACAACATTATCCTTCTTGTATTTCACTTACATTCATGAAAACATTTTGTTGTTCTGTAGATTGGTGAACTGCTGAGCACTACACACCCTGCAAACAAAGCAAGCTTGACACTCTTTTGCCCTGAAGAAGGATATTGGAGGAATTCAAATCTAGAAAGACACAACCTTCAAGACTTTATAAACATCAAATTTAATTCTGCTTCAATCTTGCCTGAAATGGAAGGACTGTCCGAATTTACAGAGTACCTGTCAGAATCTGTAGAGATACCTTCATCTTTTGACATTTTAGAGCCACCAACCTCTGGAGGTTTCCTGAAGCTCTCAAAGCCCTGCTGTTATATTTTCCCAGGTGGCAGAGGAGATTCTGCCTTGTTTGCAGTGAATGGCTTCAATATGCTTATTAATGGTGGATCCGACAGGAAGTCCTGCTTCTGGAAACTCATCAGACATTTAGACAGAGTAGATTCTATCTTGCTCACTCACATTGGTGACGACAACCTGCCCGGTATCAATAGCATGCTGCAAAGGAAAATGGCAGAGCTGGAAGAGGAACAATCTCAAGGTTCCACCACCAACAGTGACTGGATGAAAAACCTTATATCTCCAGACCTCGGAGTTGTGTTTCTCAATGTGCCAGATAATCTGAAAAACTCTGAGCCCAACTTTAGGGTAAGGCGCAGCATTGAAGAAGCTAGCTTTACACTTCAATATTTAAATAAACTGTCAATGAAACCAGAGCCACTCTTCTGCAGTGTAGGGAACACAATCGACCCCATTATTTTATTTCAAAAGATGGGTGTAGGAAAACTTGAGATGTATGTGCTCAACCCAGTGAAAAGTAGCAAAGAAACTCAGTATTTTATGCAGCAGTGGTCAGGCAGCAATAAAGATAAAGCTGGTATGGTGCTACCTAATGGTGAAGAAGTTGACATTCCTGTTAACTATTTAACGTCCATTTCATCTTTGATTGTATGGCATCCGGCTAACCCTTCTGAAAAAATAGTGAGAGCTCTGTTTCCAGGAAACACAACCCAATACCAAATTCTTGAAGGACTCGAGAAACTCAAACATTTAGATTTTCTGAAGCAGCCGGTGATAACACAGAAAGACTTGAGTGATAATAGCGCAAGCCCAGCATTGAAACAAGCAAAGATGAAACAAAGAGCAGAAAGCAAAGAAAGTTTGAAAATGTCAACTAAAACCACTTCCAACAAGACAGGCAAAAAGGAATCTAAGGAAGAATCACCGGAAGCATTAAAAATTGAGCAAGTTCAGAAAGTGGAGAGCAAAGAAAAGGTCATAGCGAAAAAGACACCAAAAACCAGTGCCAAGCCTGTGCCAGAGAAAAATGTAGCAAGCAAAGAAGAGCCAATTATTAAATCAGAAGCTGTAGAAAAACAAAAAGCAGATGTCAAGCCTAAAGTTGTTAAGGACAAACCAGTGAAAAAAGAAGTAAAAGCAAAATCTGACGATGTAAAAGAAGAGAAAGAAAAAACAAAGAAAGATGCTCCCAAAAAGGAAGAGAAAACACCCATTAAAAAGGAAGAAAAGCCTAAAAAAGAGGCGAAGAAAGAAGTGAAAAAAGAAGAGAAAAAGGAGTTAAAGAAAGATGTCAAGAAAGAAACCCCTCAGAAAGAAGTCAAAAAAGAAGACCATAAAGAAGCTAAAAAAGAGGACAAAGAAAAGAAAGAAGATAAGGAGACCAAAAAAGAAGTGAAGAAACCTTCCAAGGAGACAAAGAAAGCATCCGGTCCACTATCTGAGTCCAAGAAACCTGCTGTGAAATCTAAAGTGCAGAAGAAAGATGAGCTTGTGAAAAAAGAATCTGTAACTTCAATCAAAACAAAGGAAAAGAATAAAGTAACCAAGAAAGAAACCAAAGTTACTGAGAAAAAGACTTTGGCAGCTGTGGGAGCAGTTGCCACCACCGCAGCTGTATCTGCTGCAGCAGCAGCTTCTGTCCCTGCTATGGTTGCAGCTACTGGGAACATAGCAGATCTTGTGGCCGAAAGATCTCTAATGTCATCACCAGAAGATTTAACAAAAGATTTTGAAAACCTCCAAGATGAAGAAGGGGTATTAAATAATGAATTGAAGCCCCAGCTACAGACCTTGGCACCTAGTGACAAAGCTGATATAATACAGAGTGAACCCTATGTCATAAAGAAAGACAATACTAGCAGTGAAGAGCCTGCAGACTCTCCAGATGAAGGAATAACAACTACAGAAGGTGAATGTGAGCAGACACCAGAAGAACTGGAGCCAGCAGAGAAACACAGGACAGATGAAAATGAAAAGTTCGAGGATGAAGGGACTGGGCTTGAAGAGTCATCTGAGGCTGGTGACTATGAAGAAAAGGCAGAGATAGAAGAAGTTGAGGAACAACTTGAAGATATGGAAGAAAGAACATCACTGAGCCTGGGAGACCAACCAGTCATTGAAGTTGCTGAAGCTGACGAAACTGAAGAGGAAGCAGACATTGATGCTTATGAGCATGTGAAAGGTAAACATGACAGTCATGAAGACATTGCCAATTCAGATGTAGCGGACGAACAAGCTGAGGAGTTTGATGAAAATGCTGAAAAAGGAGAAACTGAAGAGACAGAAGAGGAGGTGGATGAGGACAAAACAGATGATGCCAAAGAGGATGAGCAGGAAACAGAAAAACTAGAGGTTGAAGAGGATTATGCTACTGTTGTGAAAGAAAAATCTGAGTTTACCAGTGACACTGAAGATAAATATGTATTTTCTACTACACCATCTAGGACATCTGAACCTGAGTCACCAGCTGTAGAGCCAGATGTCTATATTCATGACGAGACTTTACCTGGAGGTTCTGAAAGTGAGGCAACAGTTTCTGATGAAGAAAATAGAGAAGATCAGCCTGAAGAATTTACTGCTACTTCTGGCTTTACCCATTCTACTATTGAAATATCCAGTGAGCCAACTCCAATGGATGATATGTCAACTCCTAGGGATGTGATGAGTGATGAAACAAACAATGAGGAAAGTGAATCTCCTTCTCAAGAATATGTCAACATTTCTAAATACGAGGCTAATCTGTATTCCAAGGCATATGACAGAACCAGAGTTTCACCATTACCTGATGCTTTAAATGGTTTGTCTGATGGGTCAAAAACAGATGCAACGGAAGGTAAGGATTACAACGCTTCAGCTTCTACTATCTCACCCCCTTCTTCATTAGAGGAAGACAGATTTAGCAAATCGTCTCTGCGAGAAACATACACATATGGAAACATTGAATTAAAAGCTTCTACAAAACTAGACATAAAGGACGACTTTGAGTTTGATGACAAACATAGTCCCAGTAAGAGTCCAGCACCCCCTTCACCAATAGCTAAAACACCTTTAAGTGAACGTAGTGTTAACTTTGACCTGACACCTAATGAAATTAAAACATCAGAGCTTGGAGTTCATCCACCATTGCCAGATGAAGTTCATGAAGTAGCAGTGCGATGTCCTAGCCCTGATGACAAAACTTTGGAAGTTGCATCTCCTTCACTGTCTGTTGCTGGAAGTGCTGGTCACACACCCTATCATCAGTCACCAACTGATGAGAAATCTGCCAATCTTGCCTCAGGAACAATAGCAAAGACTTCTATTCCAGTTGTGTTTGAGTTTTGTGACATCATAGAAAAGAGTGAGAGTCCCAGGATAAGTCCTATGGATGAGCCAGTTCCAGACTCTGAATCTCCAATAGAGAAAGTTTTATCACCATTACGAAGTCCACCCTTGATAGGGTCAGAACTATCATATGAAATGTTTTTGAGCACTAATGTCAAGTCACCAATTAAACATAGTGAAAATACTTTTGAAAGAAATACTGATGAAGAACATTCTCCTGCTAAGATTAGTCCACTATCCGAAGTTTTATCTGATGATATCGCCCACAGACATGATGAAAGGAGCAATGAGCTTTCAGCAAATAAAGCTTTCAGTGCTGAAGCAACAATGGTCGATTTTGATACTAAAATGATGCCATCTAATGTACTAGTTGGAGAAAAGCTTGCAGAAGATTTTTCTCCCACTCAGATTAACACTAACCCTTTTATTTTATTTAAAGAGGACACAAAGATGTCAATTTCGGAAGGTACTGCATCTGATAAATCTGCCACTCCCATAGATGAAGTTGTTGCAGAGGACACATATTCCCACATGGAAGGTGTTGCCTCCATTTCCACAGCATCTGTTGCCACTAGTTCATTCCCGGAACCAACCACTGATGACGTATCTCCTTCTCTGCACGCTGAAGTTGGATCACCTCATTCAACAGAAGTTGATGACTCCCTGTCAGTATCTGTTGTTCAGACACCGACAATATTTCAGGAAACAGAAATCTCACCTTCAAGAGAAGAATGCCCACGACCAATGTCTATTTCTCCACCAGATTTCTCCCCTAGAATTGGGAAGTCTACAACACCACTACAAGAGCAGAGATCACCTGAGCAGTCCACCATGGAGTTCAGTCAGGAATCACCAGAGCAATCTTTTGCAATGGATTTTAGTAGACAATCTCCAGAGCACCCTGCAGTAGCCTCAAGTATGCTCCATATATCAGAGAATGGACCAACTGAAGTGGAGTACAGCCCATCTGATGGTCATGATTCTTTTTTTGGCAATAAGATGTCGCCTCTGGAAAATGGATATTATGCTGCAGGAAAAGACCATGGGAAGCCAACCGCAGAATCTCATGTAGAAGCTTCCCCATCCACTTCTTCTGCCCACACACCTTCACAAGTTTCTTCTCCTCTGAAGGAGGAAGAGTCCCTGACAGATGTGATTCAATATACAGATATGCCACTCTACTCTCCACCAATTTTAGAACAAATGCAGTTCATGGAAGAAAATTTTTCCCCTGAAACAGATGTTTCTCCATTAACTCCAACAGCATCCTCACTGAGGAAGTCACCTGGTATGTTAGATACTCCATCAGCAATTAAGGAGCCTGCCAGTGTTTGCCGATCACCTTCACCATCCTTGCAAGTTTCGTCAGGTGTTTGCCGCTCACCCTCACCATCCTTCCAAGTTTCGTCAGGTGAACCATTTAGCTTTCAGACCAGAGCCTCACATGCAACAATGAAAGAACCATCCATTATGCATAGCACCAACCCCTTTGTCTATGCAGCAAACCACAGTGACAGGGACCAAAGCACTGTCATGTGTGATGCCTATAGCTATTCCAGTGAAGCAAATGATAGATTCATTGTAGCTGACAAGACGTCTTTTGCGGAAACCAGGCAAGATGTTGACCTGTGTCTTGTTTCTGCTTGCGAATATAAACACCCAAAAACAGAACTATCACCTTCTTTTATTAACCCAAATCCTCTAGAATGGTTTGCAAGTGAGGAACACTCTCAAGAACAAGAAAAGCCATTAACTCAACTTGGAGGAGGGCAGCCACCTTCAGGAGGAAAACAGAAAGCCAGACAGTGCGATGAAACTCCTCCAACATCAGTCAGTGAATCTGCCCCATCTCAGACTGACTCTGATGTTCCTCCAGAGACTGAAGAATGTCCATCCATAACAGCAGATGCAAACATAGACTCTGAAGATGAATCTGAGACCATACCTACTGATAAAACTGTAACATATAAACAAATGGACCCTCCTCCAATTCCAATGCAAGACCCAAGCCCTTCCTTACGGCACCCAGACGTCTCAATGATGGACCCAGAGGCTCTACCTGTTGAGCAGAATTTAGGCAAACCTATGAAGAAGGACATAAAAGAAAAGACAAAAACCAAGAAAGTAGGCACCAAGACCAAATCATCTTCCCCGGGTAGAAAAAGTGAAAGCAAATCAAAGTCATCATCTGCTTCACCGAAACCTGGACCAATCAAGGAAACTTTAGAGAAGGCTTCAAAGACTGTTTCTCCCAAGAAGAAAGATTCTGTAGACAAGGGACCAAAAGGAGGCTTGAACTCAGATGTCAAATCTTCAAGAGTTGACGAGAAAGATAAAGAGACTAAGAATGCTACAAATACAACTACCACAAAATCTGCTAAAATTGGGACTACAGGTGAGCAAATCCACTAACCATGTTTATCTTACCCATTTGCAGCCAAAGGACCATAAATGCATTGCAAATAAATACATTGAACAATTCACTACCAGATGGGGTGCAGATAGCAATAGTCACACAACTGAGAACAACATTTTAATTACGGCATTGTAAACATTATCATGGATAATTTAGTTGTGTTTTTACACATTTGAAATGATTGTAACGCACTGTGTATGCTTTTAGACAAATATAAAATAGGATTCAAGAGGATGGAATACTAAACTCTGAACATTGTAGCTGGAAAGCAGCAAAAATCAAAGAAAAGTGCTATCAAATTAACAATTATGGGGATATATTTATTAAAGCACATTGCCTTCAAAACTGGGGTAGTACCTGCATTAAAAAAACAGCATCAGATTGTTTTATTTTCTTTGATAATGTAATGTTTTCTGCCCCACTCATCCTCTGCCTCAGTGGAAGTTACTTGCTGCAGAATTGAGTTAGAACCAGCACAAAACACAGCACCACATTATTACAGAAAGGGAATCCAATTCCCAGTTGGAGTTTTTCATTTGGTGCAATTATTTTGCAGCGGAGAGACTTTAGTAAATAAACCCCCCAGAATCCTGTTCCCTCAGACCTGAAGATCTGTTTTTGACAAGAAAAGGGAAAGAGGCAACATTTGATACACCCCATTATATTGTATGTATGCATTCTTTAACTCCTCCATACTTCCATTGCCGTCACCCACATCAAGCAGAAGCAAGTACAGTACTGTACCTTGATGCATCCCCTTCAATCATCAATTCAACAGCAAAACCAATATCTTATGCCAATTCATCAGCTTGTGAAGATAAATACTTAATACAGTAGAATAAATTACTGTTGGATATCTGATATTATTTCAACAGTTCACTGTGGGGGTTATTTTCTCTCCCTGGGAGGTAATACATAATTATCACAGAAAAGTGTACTTTTGTTTTATACAGTATTACAGAACTAAGGTGCAGGTTTTGCCAGAGAGCACAATAGAAATGTATGCAAAGCACATTTGTATCTCGAGGGGAAACGCACAGAACTTGTGCACAGCATCCAAGTTGCTTGTTTCCATTAGCAAAGCGAATGACACCGTTTGCAGGAAAACATTTGCCCTTTGATTTACAAACTGGGCCCAGGTTATGAAAATGTTTTTTTATTGGGCAACACTGCAGAACGGTTTAGTACTGCAGGTCACAATAACTTACACATATAGTTACACCAAAAGAAAGAACAATGAGAAGAATTATTAGACACTCATGACCCCCGTATCAAACTCCCAGGACTGCCACTGTGGTGCAAATCACACTATTATTGTTTGTTCTGATTGTGATTGCACCAATTGTGTTTATCTCTCCAAAATTAACAAAATGACCATGCCAAATACTAGAACATCCTATTAAAATATGAGTATCATATTATTCCCCTCTTGTACATTACTTCTGATTGTTCCATATGACCACTCTACAAATTGATCAGAAATTAAAGTTGATGCTAGTAGCGTACCTCCCATCCCCACCTTGTGTCAGAAATGTAGGCGGAAAACCAGTCCTGTATCTGGTGCATCGAAAAACCTTTTGGTAGTAGCCGTTTGTATACTGAGAAAGCAGCTAATTGTGGAAACAGAGCAGGAATCTATATAAAGACAGTGAAAACAACCAATCAATGGCCCATATACTGTACGTGAAGATATATGTGATGTTGTCTGACCATAGGTGAAGGGAGGATGGGGGGAAGTGACGGGAGACCCGCTATGATGTGAGCCGTCCGTCCAACCTTCACGACATCAACCCTACAGGTCCCACCACACATATATACAGTGTCCCACTGGCTTAATGCTTGAAATATAACAGATAATAAAAACTCACGAAAAGGGAAGTCCGTAGAATGATTCCTGAGTAGCGTGCTCCCTGGCGGTGGAATAGCGACAAGCGGGAAATGCCACGAAGGAAAAAGCGGTGCCCAGCAAAAAATGTATTTATTTATTTATAAAATATTTTACCAGGAAGTAATACATTGAGAGTTACCTCTCGTTTTCAAGTATGTCCCATGACATCAGAGGACTTACCTGTACCTACATGTTTGCTCATAGAGCACAATAAATAGTTTTTACTCTCTGAACTTCACGTCCAGCCCTTGCCATTTTTTGCCGGGCACCGCTTTTTCCTTTGTTGCATTTCCCGCTTGTCTCCTGGTGCCAGATATTATCCACAATAATGATTTCTTTTTATTGCAACGCCGTAATGATCCTACAATCTTCATGTGAAAAAAAACCCACACTTTTATTATAACCAAGTGTGCAGTGTTTTCTGTAAAATAGAGTGAAAGGCACAGATTGACTGATTGATTTTGTTTGTTTTCAGGAAGTGGAACCAACAAAACATCTAAATCGGCTGCTGTGCCCCCAGGACCTCCTGTGTATTTGGATTTGGTGTATATACCAAATCACAGCAGTCACAAGAATGTCGATGTGGAGTTTTTCAGAAGAGTCCGGTCTTCTTACTATGTGGTCAGCGGAAATGATGCACCGGCCGGAGAGCCAAGCAGGGGAGTCCTGGAGTCACTTTTAGAAGGCAAAGCTCAGTGGGGAAGCAATATGCAGGTAGGATGTCATCTCTTCATATCTAGTCATGTTTAGCAGGAATATCGCACACGTATCGTTCTCAGTGAAGTTTTATGGTAGAAGGGTACGCATACCCTGCAGTGTGTTCCAAGACTTTGCTGGGTGATTAAATACATATATACTTCACTAAGGGGGTAAATTTTGAACTTGATGGGGATTTTCAGGTCAAAAAAGGTCCAAACAGCAGCTTCAGACAATATGGAATAAGGTATTCAAAAAGAGAAAATTGTAAGTCCCATAGAACAGGACTTACTAGAACTCCAAAATTGGGCACTCAGAAATGGGTACACAAATAGTAAATGTTTATTGAACAAGCATAGAAAGAGGTCAAAACAGACTTACTATAATAAAAACACTAAACAAACCATATAGTGGACCGTCTCCATTAGACATTGTACAGTAAATGGAGGAATGTGCAAATAACAATAAAGTGATACAGAAGCTCCTCTGTGTATAACAAATGATGCAGAACATTCCCATATTGAGCCCTAGTACAACTGACAACACTACCAATGTAAGTAAACCTCACAGTAATCCCATTAATTAGGGAGGGGACAAACACGCCTCTCCCCAAAGAAGGGATATATCCGTGTAGGTAGCTGTAATAGCAATATGGCTCACTAAAGCTAAACATTTCAATATATGTAAATATATAGGCTGCAACCATGTAATTGGAGCAAACCCTGGTGGAATTGCAGCAACATAGAAACAAAATGATCCAATATATACAAAGTATCAACACTGTTCTCAATTGATGTAACAAATCTATCCTAGAACAACGGTGAACATAGAATATAATGCACACGGAACATATGTAGCATTTAAGGGATAGTATAGCAATATGTAAGTAATAAAGTACCTTCTTGATAAATCAGATACTAAGGCACTAAGGACACATAACCAAATCTCTAAAGTGAATGGAAACCTAGAGCTGGCTCTGTAGGTACATCTGTACAGTCCATGCAATGGGTATGAATGAATCTGAGGGCTGCCAGTAATCAGACATAATTTAAACTTCAAGTTCAAGCCCGTGATCTGCTGATAAAGATCGGTGGCGAGCCCAGTGCATGAGTTACCCTATTAACTCCAAACGACATCAGTGGTATACGTCTGGGCCACTCCAATAACATACATGGAATCCCTCAGTGCCGCCTCGCGACATCAGCTGTTCACCGGAGCATTCAGATAACAAACTGCGGAGTCCTTCATGGGAGTCCTTCATAAGCACCTGTTATATGCAGGTGTACTATATGGGTGCTTCAATTATATTGGTAGAAGTGCTCTTTCAGCCCCTTTTGTGTTAATAATATGGAATAAGGACCTGAAACAGCAGTCACAGCCCTTTGTATGTATGGCTGCCAGCTATAAAACATGGATATTATTCATAGATATTGCTACATGAGGCCACATAAATCCCTTCTTCAGAAAGACAGATGTTAACAGAAGCACATACATTTTCAAAAAAGGGGGTGTGAAACCCAAGAAGCCAGTTCTGTAATAGGCTTTTGCTGTAAAAACATAAGTCCCAAAAAGACAAGCTAAATGTATTTCTTTCTTTCTGCAAACTGCCCTTGTTTTGCCACTGTCATTCTGTCATCCTTATCACACGCAACGTTGTGAAATCCTACATGTTTTAGGGGAATGCTTTAATAACATGTTTCTGCAAATTGTACTATATTGCTTTAGTTGGATCCAAACCTTTAACTATTCTGTACTGAAAGCAGCAGGTGCTCCCGATTGTGGGTTATTTAATATTTAGATGAGTCACTACGGGGGTTATTTACTAAAGTCTCTAGGCTGCAAAACGGGACAAAACTAGTGCAGAAAACAGCATCATTTTTATCCCAGAGAAGGATCCCATTGGAAGCAATTCGTATTTTGCACTAGTTTTGTAGCTGGGAAACTGTAGTAAAGCATTGAAAAGCAGGATAAAATAAGGTGCTTGCCAGGGATTGCTGTTCAAAAATGAATTAAACCAAATCAAGAAGATAATATCAGAAACTCCTTTATTTTTAATAATATAAAAAGGGTTTTAAGTGTGGGATCAAGACTTCATCATAGTCTGAATACTGTATATCTCTAAACCCATTTGGTGTGGAACTACTGAATTCCAATGCAATTCTACAATAACTGGAAGGCTCTGCACTCCCACCCCCTCCTTATACCTACAGTATAAGCTTGCAAGGCTCTGCACTCCCACCCCCACCTTATACCTACAGTATAAGCTTGCAAGGCTCTGCACTCCCACCCCCTCCTTATACCTACAGTACAAGCTTGCAAGTCTCTGCACTCCCAACTACTCCATATACCTACAGTACAAGCTTGCAAGTCTCTGCACTCCCACCCCCTCCTTATACCTACAGTACAAGCTTGCAAGGCTCTGCACTCCCACCCTCTCCTTATACCTACAGCACAAGCTTGCAAGGCTCTGCACTCCCATCCCCCTCCATATACCTACAGTACAAGCTTGCAAGGCTCTGCACTCCCACCCCCTCCTTATACCTACAGTACAAGCTTGCAAGCCTCTGCACTCCCACCCTCTCCTTATACCTACAGCACAAGCTTGCAAGGCTCTGCACTCCCATCCCCCTCCATATACCTACAGTACAAGCTTGCAAGGCTCTGCACTCCCACCCCCTCCTTATACCTACAGTACAAGCTTGCAAGGCTCTGCACTCCCACCCTCTCCTTATACCTACAGTACAAGCTTGCAAGGCTCTGCACTCCCATCCCCCTCCTTATACCTACAGTACAAGCTTGCAAGTCTCTGCACTACCACCCTCTCCTTATACCTACAGCACAAGCTTGCAAGGCTCTGCACTCCTACCCTCTCCTTATACCTACAGCACAAGCTTGCAAGGCTCTGCACTCCCATCCCCCTCCTTATACCTACAGTACAAGCTTGCAAGGCTCTGCACTCCCACCCCCTCCTTATACCTACAGTACAAGCTTGCAAGGCTCTGCACTCCCACCCTCTCCTTATACCTACAGTACAAGCTTGCAAGGCTCTGCACCCCCATCCACCTCCTTATACCTACAGTACAAGCTTGCAAGGCTCTGCACTCCCAACTACTCCTTATACCTACAGTACAAGCTTGCAAGGCTCTGCACTCCCAACCCCTCCTTATACCTACAGTACAAGCTTGCAAGGCTCTGCACTCCCACCCCCTCCTTATACCTACAGTACAAGCTTGCAAAGCTCTGCACTCCCAACCCCTCCATATACCTACAGTACAAGCTTGCAAGGCTCTGCACTCCCAAACCCTCCTTTTACCTACAGTACAAGCTTGCAAGGCTCTGCACTCCCAACCCCCTCCTTATACCTACAGTACAAGCTTGCAAGGCCCTGCACTTCCAACCCCTTCTTATACCTACAGTATATATAGCATACTGTATATATATCACTTTCATGGTCCATGCATTTCTGTCGTTATTTTCTAGTGGAAGTATTTACTTCATTTGGCAAAGCATCTGTCTCAGAGAGATCTTGGTAAACAACGAGGAGGAGAAAGCTCTAGATACAGTACATGTGGTGGGAAAGCAGCAGACAGGCAGAAAGGAGACATCTTGGAGCAGGAAGGGAGAGAGCCTTGCACGCTTGTACTGTAGGTATAAGGAGGGGGATGGGAGTGCAGAGCCTTGCAAGCTTGTACTGTAGGTATAAGGAAGGGTGGGAGTGCAGAGCCTTGCAAGCTTGTACTGTAGGTATAAGGAGGGGGATGGGGGTGCAGAGCCTTGCAAGCTTGTACTGTAGGTACTGTATAAGAAGGGGTTTAGGAGTGCAGAGACTTGCAAGCTTGTACTGTAGGTATAAGGAGGGGGTGGGAGTGCAGAGCCTTGCAAGCTTGTACTGTAGGTATAAGGAGGGGTTGTATATATATATAGCAAATGTAAATATTACTGTATGCTCATTTGCATGTCTTAGACAGGTCTGCAACCCCGCCTTTCACCATTATCACCCAGCACACAGCACTTCCACTGCAGCAAGGAATTCTGGGAAATGACATGCAAATGAGCACCCAGTGCCACCTTTTGTCTCAAGCTCACATTACATGAACAACCCTTAAGCCAATGCATGCTGCTTTAAACACAGCTTTTAAACATAGCCTGGGATGAGATGCGATGGTACATTGAATAAAGCAGTCAAGGATAAACTTTAAAACAGTGCATACAGGCATACCCCGCTTTAAGGACACTCACTTTAAGTACACTCACGAGTAAGGACATATCGCCCAATAGGAAAACAGCAGCTCGCGCATGCGCCTGTCAGCACGTCCTGAACAGCAATACCAGCTCCCTACCTGTACCGAAGCTGTGCGCAAGTGAGGAGACTATAAAGCCTGTTACAAATGCATTATTTACATCAGTTATGCACGTATATGAGGCTTGCAGTACATTACATGCATCATTAAGTGGGAAAAAGGTAGTGCTTCACTTTAAGTACATTCTCGCTTTACATACATGCTCCGGTCCCATTGCGTACGTTAATGTGGGGTATGCCTGTATACTGTAGGAATGTTATCTGTGACTGAAACCTAACACCCCTCCTCCCCCTGTGTAGAATGCAATTTATGACTTGAGGTGTTAAATAGTCCCTGAATGTAAGTGTGTGTGTGTGTGTGTGTGTGTGTGTGTGTGTGTGTGTGTGTGTGTGTGTGTGTGTGTGTGTGTGTGTGTGTGTGTGTGTGTGTGTGTGTGTGTGTGTGTGTGTGTGATTGTGTGTGTGTGTGTATACAGCGCTTTACAAAAGGTGTGTGTGGAGTGGGTGTGTGTGGAAATGTAAGAGGCTGTATATATATATAGGCTCCCTAAACTTACTGACTGTTTTCACATTGTAGGTAACACTAATCCCAACCCATGATTCGGAGGTGATGAGAGAATGGTACCAGGACACCCATGAGAAACAGCAAGAGCTCAACATTATGGTTTTAGCGAGCAGCAGCACGGTTGTTATGCAAGATGAATCTTTCCCTGCATGCAAGATTGAACTGTGAAAAAACTCCACCACGCCCTCCTCCCTCCCCCCCCCCCATCACGCTACACAACTCGATTTCCAGAAATGTCACCTACAGATTAAAAATGTCTTATTCAACTGCTGAACTATACAAATGTCCAAGTGCTACCCTGTGTCACGTTGACGGATGTCAATAATATCTTTACTCATCCCTGTGGCAGAGTACAATGTTCCCATCATAGGGCGCAAATCACTGCAATTTCACTTATCCAGGTTTAAAACACATGCTCTTGTATACTGTACTTTAATTTACTTTAGCCCAGGATGGGGACTTTTCTCTTGATGGAAAGACACGGAGAGAGAAGATGGAGAGGAGAAGAATCAGGAAAGTGGAAGATTGTATCACAGTCATAGTAATGATATGTTCCATTGATATGGCGTGTTGTATTCTACTGTGTGCAGCTTTGGTGGCCAACTCGACTCCTCAAGGGCCACCAACAGGTCAGGTTTTAAGGATATCCCTGCGCCACCTGTGCTGAAGCAGGGATATCCCTAATACCTGACCTGTTGAAGGCCTTTGAGGACAGGAGATGGCCACCCCTGGTGTATAGCAACACTTCAGAGGTGTTCATGCAGCCCCCTCTCATGTGCTGTGTTGGTAGCATGGTTTGTTGGTGTGGTCTGCACGACAGCCTCCAAACGGAAGAAGAGAGTGAATGAAACTATGAGGCACCGAGGTTACCTAGAAACAGTGTAAGTGTTTGAGGCTGGGTTTGAATTTGCAGTCTTAACTACAACAACACGCTTCCTCCTTCCAAGGCAGCGTATGCATTGAACATACTGCTACTTATGTAAATGTGCAGGGTTAATTTTGTAATTGTCTTTCGGATCTGGAGGAAAAGAAAGGAGGCACAGCGTCCTCAGCTGTACCATATGTCTAAAGATTCATCTTAACAATTGCTGTTATAGAGCTAACCATGCCAGTTAATGAAACCCGGAGGGGAAAGAAAACATTGCGTCTAAGGCCATTTTCCCGTTTAGGGAATAATTATATGTACGCCGGGCGCCAATCTGACGTTTTCAGCAGAAAATCCCTATTGAAATTAATGAGGATTTTCGACTGAATATGGTCCAATCGCCTGCTCTGGCGTATATTGAATAGGGCCCTAAATGTCCATTCAGTGAACTCTGAAATATCAAGTCCTGCATGCTGCACACATTCTAATTCGCAGTCAGTACACACAAGCAAAATACCAAAGCATTTGGGAGTACATATGGTAGACAATTTGCCTTAGAAAGTGACTTGAATGTACAAAGACACTCAATGCACTTATTTTTTAATGTAAGACAGCAGGTGTACAAAACAACAACAGTATGCAAGATTATAGTTTCAAAAGTGTGTGCATGCATATGAGATCGTAAGAGCTTATCTGGTGGGACACTTCCTGCTTACCTATGAATTATTTCATTTGAACCTTGCATTGATGCACATTGAGAGCTAAATGGATGTTTGTCAGGCATGAGAAATGTAATTGACAATGGCGATGCTTTCTATTGACCTTGCTTTGATCTACCTTTTGTTATGTTATTCGTTGGTTTAAAAAAAAAAATTGGGATCAAATGTACAGCTTTTATTTAACAGTTTACGTTTTGCTTTACAAGAATTACTGTTTCTTAAAAAAATGTGTTTGCTTGCAGCTGTTTTATGATGGGTAGTGATCGTTCCCACCGCCACACATAGATGAGTCAGAGACATGAAACAGTAGATTTGTTTTTAACGCTCTTATTGGCTCAAACTTCTTTTTTTCAACAATTAACAAACTACAAAGTAAAAAAATACATATTTTTGTTAATAGTGGAATATGTGTATCGAACATGTAAACAAAATTCTCCACTCAATGCAGTCTGATTTTGAGATATAAAATAACATTGGATATGATCAAAATTCTTCTTTGTGCTTAAAAGGCAACGTTTTGCTGAAAAATACAACGCTTTCTGTAATATATATTTCAGGTAAA
Organism: Ascaphus truei; assembly: GCF_040206685.1. Classification (NCBI taxonomy): domain Eukaryota; kingdom Metazoa; phylum Chordata; class Amphibia; order Anura; family Ascaphidae; genus Ascaphus; species Ascaphus truei. The sequence goes on along the minus strand of NC_134483.1, from coordinate 93,677,046 downwards.
CTCTTAGGAAACAGTCAAATGCACTGCCCGCCTATACTGGATTTAGAATTCAGAAATCCACGAAATTAATTATTGTATTTTTTATTTGTTATATTTATTTCAGGAACTTACACATTTTAGTTTAAAATGATTTCTTTTGCACTGTTAGCGTTTATGAATTTGTGTAGTATTCTGGGCTTGTTTGGTCCATTTAATGCTGTGAATTAGCACATACACACGTTTAAAGGTTTGGTATGGGATATGCGTAAACTATTTTTTTTTTTTTTTTTTTTTTAATGAGCAATGATATTTATTGCTTTGCTATTATTGTATGGTTACACATTGTTTTATGTCAAATTGTACAACACAAAGTCCAATATGAATATTTTGTTGGTTTTTGGTTTTTGATACGCGGTAATTTATTACAATTGTGTTCCAGTTTTGTGCCATGGAGAACAGATCACAAGACATGAAACAATGGGAAATTCTCTCTCTGCCTTGTGTTATTTTCCCTTTGTATGAAACTTGAATAAATCTTTAGTAGGTGACTGTACAGTTACTGTACTGCGTTTGTACACCCACTCTCTTTACGTGATATATTTGGCCAAGTACATACAGACCAATGTATGTACACATTGATTTTTCTGACAGAGGACTATTTTAGTTATATAGCCTGCCCATTTTTACTATCATTGTAAAACTATTACACTTCTTGATTTTTGGATTTTATCCGTTGGTCTATAATCCCAAAAGGTGTCCTTTGGTGTTTGCCATGCAGTTTTGAAGAAACATTTGTATTTTTTACTGGTATAGTAAAGTACATTTACTTGTCTTTTCTGTAAATGAAGGCACAGAGAAGATCACGGTGAATCATTTCCAAAGAAGCATGCAACCTGAGAGAAATTATTTTGCTGCTCGAAGTCCCGTGTAGTGAATCGATTGTATAAACATTTGCTCAAGAGCCATCCAACAAACCATGAACCCGAATGTGTCTTTCATTAACAGTACAAGACTGTCAATATATTTACATCTATTAGCAGGCAGAAAACAAATCACTGTACAGGAACTACACTACCATAGAGTGGTTTGTTAATAAAACATGACTTTTCACTTTTGCTTTGCACGGGTGAATTTAGCTATTTAAATAACAAATTGTTATCAATAGGGAAAACAAAGTAAGTAACACTTCAATGCATCTAGCTATGCCTTTTCCCTGTTGTACCTAATCAAGTTACTACCGTATACATGTAAATATTCACTTCAGTAACTATGGCCCATCATAAGACATGCACATATACTGTATGTTCACAACTAGCTTTCCTTATTGACACCAACCAAATGTATGTTATGTTTTGTATGAATACCAACAGATGGGTCATTGCAGGAAATTAATATGTACTGTGTATAGTGTACATTCCTGATGAGTGTAGCTGATTTTATTGCATTTGTAACTACTTAGAAGGGGTATGGCAGTGATACAGAACTCCATTGCTGATGTCACCTGCATTCTCGTATGGATGATTCACAGGTTTTCATCACATGAAAAGGGATCCTACCTTCATGTGATTTTACCTTGGATGTAGATTTACTTGTGGATGCGCTGATTATACAGTCGACTATGATTTAATAAAGTATCTTATTTAGCAGTCTCCAGAACGGCAAAAGATGATGCTTAAATATCACAGCACAGTTACAGGTTAAATAGTTCCGAGAAACAAGAATCAAAAAGGGCAAATAGTTCAATCTCCGCCTCACAATGTTAACCGAAGTGCTCTGTGCTGTAACCATGCTTTCATGTTAATCAATGAAAACACCCTTCTCCACTTTTTAGCACTGAAGAGCCAACTTACTGAAAATGTTGTGCTTTGGCTTTTCTAATTTATTTCTTACAGATGGTAAGCTATGTTTACATATTCAGAGAAACCCAGGGTTGCATATGTCTGGATCTGTTAAGAAAGCTAAGGATCATGTCATGTAAAGTGAAAAAGAAGAAAAAAATGCATAGATTTCCATCTTTCCCTTAGCAGCCAAAGTAATGAAGATGAAAAGGATACAAGTACACGTTTCATAGACTAATAAACTTGTATTCCTGGACATTGTTCACTGCAATCTGTATACAGCAACATGAAACTAGAATATAAATGAATGAAAAATAAATGATAAAAGCTTCTCTGCACTAATATAGCTTCAGGTTCCAATGATAAGGAGCAGCAAATAACATTCACTAAAGACTGGGCTGTGTTATAACAAGAAAACAATAGCAGCAATGAACTTTGCTTAGACACTTTTGCATGCAGCCATCTTCCTTCCAGTCGTTGGAGAGAAACAGTCTTGTTGCTGGCTGAGAAGCTCCTCTCACACTCTCTCGTTCTGAATGGTGTTTGTGTCAGTCTCCAGCTGTGTATGGTATTATGTCTTATAATCCTGCATCACCTCTATTCTATCAAGTCATATCTAATGTAGAACATTAGTTTACAGTGAAGTAATATGTAGTGCTTTTATGATATTTGTGTGCAATACCCCACTTCCACTGAGAATATTTGATGTAAAGGAAACAAACTCAGTTCCACAATAAAATACAAACATAGTAATATTCTCTTGTTGTGTTATTTATATGTGTGTGTGTGTGTGTGTGTGTGTGTGTGTGTGGTTCACTACTTAAACATTGATGCACAGAACTGCTATACTGTATATTGGGCAACAATGGAAAGTAAAATTAATATTTATACCAGCTGTGCTTTAATCTTAATGTTATTTTGTGATTGCTGTTAACCAATTGGAACATATGTGCTATTGTTTCAAATCTATTAAGTACTTTAAGTTTGGTCAATTTTAAATAAATTAATCATTGTTTTTGCTACTTCCAGTATAAATATCGATTAGACACCGTAATTGGAGATCTTTCTGGCTCAATATCTACACGTAAGATACACGTGTTATCAAAAAGTGAAAAGTAGAACAAAAATGATACAAGTCCGATAGCAACCAATATTATTAATAGTTAATGCAGTTCTATCTAACAATATTTATAGCAACTTTTTTAGGGTGGATTTAGATTTTAGGGCAATTAAATTGTAAAGACTGACACTAATAACCAGCATCATACCATATTAGGGCAGCGTCTCCCAGAAAGAACACTCAACTATAAACACTGCCACCACCACGCCCTTGCCCTGATCTTGAAGTGCCACCTGCGTTAGGGGAAAGACTGCACCTACTGATAGGAGTAGTGGGAACAACCTGATACTATCTTAAAGTGTTAGTAGCGCCAACCACTATGCTTACCCAGTGTTAGTAGCGCCAACCACTATGCTTACCCATTGATGGTGCTATGCTTTTTATGTTCACTAGCACTTGAGTGGTTACCTCCGGTCTCCTTTTTTGAGGAGTCTAGCCATGTACCTTCATGATCTTTCTCCCCTTCAACACTTGGACTATAGATAGACGCAAGTTTCTCCCTGCACTGTTGCACTCTCTGCTCCACTCTTGGCATGCAATCATTAATTCGCTCCTTGAAGTTATGATCCACAAAATTGGCCACAAGATATTCCCCTTTCATTGTAATTGATACTACACAAGGATTATTTACCAGGCAGTCAGGCTTGGCATACACTAGCTCCGCGTGGTCATTAGCCTCACGCATGCTGATAGCTTACAAGGCTCTAATGCAGAATTACTACGACTGGGATGATTTCGCAGAAGCCAGCATCATTACAGTTGACTAGAGTAGAGTCTTTCTCAAATGGCGTCAGCAGCCCATGCAGCTCCCCCTTCAAATGCCACCAGTTTGTCAAACAGAATGCCCCTTCTACTAGCTTGAGTTCTCCATGATGTAGTCATTCACTGCCTTGTGCTGCACAAAGAGCAGCTCTAGCATGTACCAGCTTGAAATCCACTGACAGAGAACCTCCATTTTGAGCCAGTGACATGGCAGGTTGTTATGCTAGACGGGAGAGTAGATTGATCAAAAATACTGTATTGCCGCTTCAAGGGAAAAAAAATCAGGAAACACCAGCAAAAATTAACTAAAATCAATTTAATAGAACTACAGTACATAAAAAATAGAAGACCCTCCTCCCACGCGTTTTACGCCCCCCTATGGCGCTTTTTCAAGGAGTATACAGCTGGGGAGGAGAAACCTATTTATACCTCCCCAGTAATATAAGACAACTGATGTCAATTAATCACAAAGAGAAAAATATAGAGAGGCGCAAAGAAGCAGGGAATAAAAGTGCGTTTATATATGAAAATTGGCAATGTTAAAGCATAAACAATATTGCATTAAAAACATTTGTGTTGGCCAGCCAACTAAGAGGTCTGAGAGTTAAATCTCAAATCCCAGTAATTCGCACAAAAGCAGGCTCAACAACATTATATTGAAAAAGAAATAGCTCAAGAATTTTCAAAAATTTATAATAAACTTTATAATCTAAATTCTAATAAAAAATGTCCATACATGTTCTGAGGCAATAACTAAATATTTAAGTAAATGTAAACTACCAGTCTTAACAGAGGAAGAATCTCAAATTCTAAATATGAGAATTTCTCAGGAAGAACTCTTTGACGCAATAAAATTACTAAAAACAAAACTCCAGGCCCAGGCGTTTTTTCAAATTTATACTATAAAAAATGTATTAAGGTGTTGTCCCCGTATATTCTTGAGACATTCGACTCATTTATGGAAGGGGCCCCTATCCCCCTCTCGATGTCTACAGCTAATTTGGCTATCATACATAAAGAAGGAAGAGATCCGCTCCAATGTGGAAGTTACAGACCGATTTTTTTTCTAAACTCAGATTTAAACATTTATAGTAAAATTCTAGCCAATAGATTGTCTTCCATACTCCCAGGTCTCATTCATATTTTAGACCAAGTAGGCTTCATTAAAGACAGGCAAGCCTCTGATAACACTAGAAAAGTTATAAATATAATTGACCATGTACATCTGACTAATACAAAAGCAATACTATTAAGTTTAGATGCAGAAAAAGCATTTGATAGAATCAAATGGAAATTTCTTGATCAAACAATGTTAAAATTTGGATTTTCATGCCCATTTCTAGAGGGTGTTAGAACTCTTTGTAGATCACCCACTGCCTACACTATGTTAAACTTCCGGGAGGAGACTCAGACCCCATTGAAATAAAAAATGGGACCAAACAGGGTTGCCCTCTGTCCCCGCTTCTCTTTGCATTATCAATTGAGCCCCTAGCATCTACAATTAGAGAAGATATGGATATTAAAGGAATTCAGATAGGAGATATAAATGATAAAATATCTCTTTTTGCAGATTATATAATATTGTCGTTATCTAATCCATTAATCTCCATACCTAATCTTCAATATCAACTAAACGAATTTGGAATATTTTCTGGATATAAAAATCAATAATGACAAGTCAGAAGCTTTAAATTTAAATTTGACAATACCTGAGATGTCACGTTTACAAAGAAATTTTAAATATAAATGGAATTCCAAACATATTAAATATTTAGGAATCAATATAGTAAAATCATATCAAGATTTATACAAAAGCAACTATCCACCCCTATTTGAAAAAATTAAAGCAGATCTTCAAAGATGGAATAGCTTCCAGATATCTTGGATAGGCAGAATTGCCTCAGTAAAAATGAATATTTTGCCAAAACTATTATATTTTTTTCAGACAGTCCCAATAAAAGTCCCATTAAGTGAACTTAAAAATATCCAAAATAGAATTTTCCAATTTATTATGGGAAGAAAAAAGACCAAGAGTGGCAAGGTCGGAAATGTTAGCTCACAGGGGAGGCGGGGGCATGGGAGTCCCAGACATCATCAAATACTATCAGGCGGCCCAAATGAAACAAGTGGTGATGTGGAACAACGACCCGGCAACTACGTGCTGGCTGGGCATTGAGTCAATTTATGTGAGTCCACTTTCACTGACGTCAGTCCTATGGACTGGGTTAAAAGAGGAAAGACATGTGGAGAAGTTTAAATTAGGATCGATGAGATGTACATGGGAAACTTGGTCTAAAATCAAAAAAAAATATTCACTAAATTCAACTCAATCGTTATTAACGCCTATATTTAATAATCCTGAGTTTAAACCAGGATGCGCAAAAAATACATTCAAACAATTCAGATCTCCCCAGGCACATCAGATTTATGCTGGAGAGGAGATATGGTACATATATGGTGGTCATGTCCACAGATTCAAAAGTTTTGGACAAAGCGACAGAATATGTTACAGGAAATGACAGATACAAGAATCCCTCTAGACCCACTAACGTATTTATTAGCAAAGCCTGTTAAAGGGGTGTAGCTAATACGATGAGAAAAATGATCTCTATTGTTCTTACAGCAGCCCGTTGCTTTATAGCAGCGGCGTGGAAGAATATAAATGTACCATCGAGACATACAATAATTAAAAGAGTGAATGAAGTTAAACGAATGGAAAAGCTTTCAGCTCAACTGAATCAAAAATGAGATACATTCTATAAGGTGTGGGAACTGTGGCCTCGGTTTTTTAGGTAGATTCCTGATCATGGTTGATTGTTACAGTATCCCTTGTCTCTTTTACCTTTTAGCCCTTAAGCATTCCCCCCTTTCCCATTCCTTTCCTCTCTGGCCCCATCTTTATCCTTTATCTTTTCTATGTTAAAAATAAAAAAAAAAATAAGAATAATTTGAAATTTAAAGAATCCAAAGAGATTTATATATAAAAATTAAATTGATATGCAACATACAGAAAATAGTAAAGAAAAATTGTTAGGAAGGTAATTGTTTTACTAAGATAAGATGTATACATATTGTTCCTTTATCAAAATTGTACATGTAAGTAAGATGTTAATTTATTTAAGTAAAATAATAAAAAAAATATTGGAGGAAAAAAAAAAAAACATTTGTGCAAGAAAATATAAACAAAGACTGATAAATGTGGCTGCTGCCGATGTGCCAATGATAGATGTTAAACAAACTTTTACTCTCCCACAGAGTCCATGGATCTTCTCCGTCAGGTGTTGAGGGGTGTGGGGAGGCAGGTGGGGGGGCAGGTGGGGGGGCAGGTGGGGGGGGGGCAGGCGGGTGGGCTGGCGTGCCGATCTTTACCGCGCTGCTGTGCCGGTGTAGTTGTCTCCTGGGTGGTATCTCCAGTAGACCCCTTTGTCCTGGCACTTGCTCGCTAACAACTGCTGCAGATGGCTGGTGCTCAATCCTCTTCCCCGTGAACCCAGAAGTGACGTAAGACTCGGGGCGTGACGTCAGTCACCGGATGTGACGCTCGCCGTGTGTGGTGGAGTACGGTCATAGGCTGCCAGGTTTCAATCTGATTCAGGCCGATTCAGGCCGATTTCGTCCCACAGTGAGCTGGCAGAGCTCACAGGTAGTGCTTGCTCTGTTAGTGAGCTGGCAAAGCTCACAGGTAGGGCTTGCTCTGTTAGTGAGCTGGCAGAGCTCACAGGTAGGGCTTGCTCTGTTAGTGAGCTGGCAGAGCTCACAGGTAGTGCTTGCTCTGTTAGTGAGCTGGCAGAGCTCACAGGTAGGGCTTGCTCTGTTAGTGAGCTGGCAGAGCTCACAGGTAGTGCTTGCTCTGTTAGTGAGCTGGCAGAGCTCACAGGTAGTGCTTGCTCTGTTAGTGAGCTGGCAAAGCTCACAGGTAGTGCTTGCTCTGTTAGTGAGTTGGCAGAGCTCACAGGTAGGGCTTGCTCTGTTAGTGAGCTGGCAGAGCTCACAGGTAGGGCTTGCTCTGTTAGTGAGCTGGCAAAGCTCACAGGTAGGGCTTGCTCTGTTAGTGAGCTGGCAAAGCTCACAGGTAGGGCTTGCTCTGTTAGTGAGCTGGCAGAGCTCACAGGTAGTGCTTGCTCTGTTAGTGAGCTGGCAGAGCTCACAGGTAGGGCTTGCTCTGTTAGTGAGTTGGCAGAGCTCACAGGTAGGGCTTGCTCTGTTAGTGAGCTGGCAGAGCTCACAGGTAGGGCTTGCTCTGTTAGTGAGCTGGCAAAGCTCACAGGTAGGGCTTGCTCTGTTAGTGAGCTGGCAAAGCTCACAGGTAGTGCTTGCTCTGTTAGTGAGCTGGCAGAGCTCACAGGTAGTGCTTGCTCTGTTAGTGAGCTGGCAAAGCTCACAGGTAGTGCTTGCTCTGTTAGTGAGCTGGCAGAGCTCACAGGTAGGGCTTGCTCTGTTAGTGAGCTGGCAAAGCTCACAGGTAGGACTTGCTCTGTTAGTGAGCTGGCAGAGCTCACAGGTAGGGCTTGCTCTGTTAGTGAGCTGGCAGAGCTCACAGGTAGGGCTTGCTCTGTTAGTGAGCTGGCAGAGCTCACAGGTAGTGCTTGCTCTGTTAGTGAGCTGGCAAAGCTCACAGGTAGTGCTTGCTCTGTTAGTGAGCTGGCAGAGCTCACAGGTAGTGCTTGCTCTGTTAGTGAGTTGGCAGAGCTCACAGGTAGGGCTTGCTCTGTTAGTGAGCTGGCAGAGCTCACAGGTAGTGCTTGCTCTGTTAGTGAGCTGGCAAAGCTCACAGGTAGGGCTTGCTCTGTTAGTGAGCTGGCAAAGCTCACAGGTAGGGCTTGCTCTGTTAGTGAGCTGGCAAAGCTCACAGGTAGTGCTTGCTTTGTTAGTGAGCTGGCAAAGCTCACAGGTAGGGCTTGCTCTGTTAGTGAGCTGGCAAAGCTCACAGGTAGGGCTTGCTCTGTTAGTGAGCTGGCAAAGCTCACAGGTAGTGCTTGCTCTGTTAGTGAGCTGGCAAAGCTCACAGGTAGTGCTTGCTCTGTTAGTGAGCTGGCAAAGCTCACAGGTAGTGCTTGCTCTGTTAGTGAGCTGGCAAAGCTCACAGGTAGGGCTTGCTCTGTTAGTGAGCTGGCAAAGCTCACAGGTAGGGCTTGCTCTGTTAGTGAGCTGGCAAAGCTCACAGGTAGTGCTTGCTCTGTTAGTGAGCTGGCAGAGCTCACAGGTAGTGCTTGCTCTGTTAGTGAGCTGGCAGAGCTCACAGGTAGTGCTTGCTCTGTTAGTGAGCTGGCAGAGCTCACAGGTAGGGCTTGCTCTGTTAGTGAGCTGGCAAAGCTCACAGGTAGGGCTTGCTCTGTTAGTGAGCTGGCAGAGCTCACAGGTAGGGCTTGCTCTGTTAGTGAGCTGGCAAAGCTCACAGGTAGTGCTTGCTCTGTTAGTGAGCTGGCAGAGCTCACAGGTAGGGCTTGCTCTGTTAGTGAGCTGGCAAAGCTCACAGGTAGTGCTTGCTCTGTTAGTGAGCTGGCAAAGCTCACAGGTAGTGCTTGCTCTGTTAGTGAGCTGGCAAAGCTCACAGGTAGGGCTTGCTCTGTTAGTGAGCTGGCAAAGCTCACAGGTAGTGCTTGCTCTGTTAGTGAGTTGGCAGAGCTCACAGGTAGGGCTTGCTCTGTTAGTGAGCTGGCAGAGCTCACAGGTAGTGCTTGCTCTGTTAGTGAGCTGGCAAAGCTCACAGGTAGTGCTTGCTCTGTTAGTGAGCTGGCAAAGCTCACAGGTAGGGCTTGCTCTGTTAGTGAGCTGGCAAAGCTCACAGGTAGGGCTTGCTCTGTTAGTGAGCTGGCAAAGCTCACAGGTAGTGCTTGCTCTGTTAGTGAGCTGGCAGAGCTCACAGGTAGTGCTTGCTCTGTTAGTGAGCTGGCAAAGCTCACAGGTAGGGCTTGCTCTGTTAGTGAGCTGGCAAAGCTCACAGGTAGGGCTTGCTCTGTTAGTGAGCTGGCAAAGCTCACAGGTAGTGCTTGCTCTGTTAGTGAGCTGGCAAAGCTCACAGGTAGTGCTTGCTCTGTTAGTGAGTTGGCAGAGCTCACAGGTAGTGCTTGCTCTGTTAGTGAGCTGGCAAAGCTCACAGGTAGGGCTTGCTCTGTTAGTGAGCTGGCAAAGCTCACAGGTAGTGCTTGCTCTGTTAGTGAGCTGGCAGAGCTCACAGGTAGGGCTTGCTCTGTTAGTGAGCTGGCAGAGCTCACAGGTAGGGCTTGCTCTGTTAGTGAGCTGGCAAAGCTCACAGGTAGTGCTTGCTCTGTTAGTGAGCTGGCAAAGCTCACAGGTAGTGCTTGCTCTGTTAGTGAGCTGGCAGAGCTCACAGGTAGTGCTTGCTCTGTTAGTGAGCTGGCAAAGCTCACAGGTAGGGCTTGCTCTGTTAGTGAGCTGGCAAAGCTCACAGGTAGGGCTTGCTCTGTTAGTGAGCTGGCAGAGCTCACAGGTACTGCTTGCTCTGTTAGTGAGCTGGCAAAGCTCACAGGTAGTGCTTGCTCTGTTAGTGAGCTGGCAGAGCTCACAGGTAGGGCTTGCTCTGTTAGTGAGCTGGCAAAGCTCACAGGTAGTGCTTGCTCTGTTAGTGAGCTGGCAAAGCTCACAGGTAGTGCTTGCTCTGTTAGTGAGCTGGCAAAGCTCACAGGTAGTGCTTGCTCTGTTAGTGAGTTGGCAGAGCTCACAGGTAGGGCTTGCTCTGTTAGTGAGCTGGCAAAGCTCACAGGTAGTGCTTGCTCTGTTAGTGAGCTGGCAAAGCTCACAGGTAGTGCTTGCTCTGTTAGTGAGCTGGCAGAGCTCACAGGTAGTGCTTGCTCTGTTAGTGAGCTGGCAAAGCTCACAGGTAGGGCTTGCTCTGTTAGTGAGCTGGCAAAGCTCACAGGTAGGGCTTGCTCTGTTAGTGAGCTGGCAGAGCTCACAGGTAGGGCTTGCTCTGTTAGTGAGCTGGCAAAGCTCACAGGTAGTGCTTGCTCTGTTAGTGAGCTGGCAGAGCTCACAGGTAGGGCTTGCTCTGTTAGTGAGCTGGCAAAGCTCACAGGTAGTGCTTGCTCTGTTAGTGAGCTGGCAAAGCTCACAGGTAGTGCTTGCTCTGTTAGTGAGCTGGCAAAGCTCACAGGTAGGGCTTGCTCTGTTAGTGAGCTGGCAAAGCTCACAGGTAGTGCTTGCTCTGTTAGTGAGTTGGCAGAGCTCACAGGTAGGGCTTGCTCTGTTAGTGAGCTGGCAGAGCTCACAGGTAGGGCTTGCTCTGTTAGTGAGCTGGCAAAGCTCACAGGTAGTGCTTGCTCTGTTAGTGAGCTGGCAAAGGTCACAGGTAGGGCTTGCTCTGTTAGTGAGCTGGCAAAGCTCACAGGTAGGGCTTGCTCTGTTAGTGAGCTGGCAAAGCTCACAGGTAGTGCTTGCTCTGTTAGTGAGCTGGCAGAGCTCACAGGTAGTGCTTGCTCTGTTAGTGAGCTGGCAAAGCTCACAGGTAGGGCTTGCTCTGTTAGTGAGCTGGCAAAGCTCACAGGTAGGGCTTGCTCTGTTAGTGAGCTGGCAAAGCTCACAGGTAGGGCTTGCTCTGTTAGTGAGCTGGCAAAGCTCACAGGTAGTGCTTGCTCTGTTAGTGAGCTGGCAAAGCTCACAGGTAGTGCTTGCTCTGTTAGTGAGTTGGCAGAGCTCACAGGTAGTGCTTGCTCTGTTAGTGAGCTGGCAAAGCTCACAGGTAGGGCTTGCTCTGTTAGTGAGCTGGCAGAGCTCACAGGTAGTGCTTGCTCTGTTAGTGAGCTGGCAAAGCTCACAGGTAGTGCTTGCTCTGTTAGTGAGCTGGCAAAGCTCACAGGTAGGGCTTGCTCTGTTAGTGAGCTGGCAGAGCTCACAGGTAGTGCTTGCTCTGTTAGTGAGCTGGCAGAGCTCACAGGTAGTGCTTGCTCTGTTAGTGAGCTGGCAAAGCTCACAGGTAGTGCTTGCTCTGTTAGTGAGCTGGCAAAGCTCACAGGTAGTGCTTGCTCTGTTAGTGAGCTGGCAAAGCTCACAGGTAGGGCTTGCTCTGTTAGTGAGCTGGCAGAGCTCACAGGTAGTGCTTGCTCTGTTAGTGAGCTGGCAAAGCTCACAGGTAGTGCTTGCTCTGTTAGTGAGCTGGCAAAGCTCACAGGTAGTGCTTGCTCTGTTAGTGAGCTGGCAAAGCTCACAGGTAGTGCTTGCTCTGTTAGTGAGCTGGCAAAGCTCACAGGTAGTGCTTGCTCTGTTAGTGAGCTGGCAAAGCTCACAGGTAGGGCTTGCTCTGTTAGTGAGCTGGCAAAGCTCACAGGTAGGGCTTGCTCTGTTAGTGAGCTGGCAAAGCTCACAGGTAGTGCTTGCTCTGTTAGTGAGCTGGCAGAGCTCACAGGTAGTGCTTGCTCTGTTAGTGAGCTGGCAAAGCTCACAGGTAGGGCTTGCTCTGTTAGTGAGCTGGCAAAGCTCACAGGTAGGGCTTGCTCTGTTAGTGAGCTGGCAAAGCTCACAGGTAGTGCTTGCTCTGTTAGTGAGCTGGCAAAGCTCACAGGTAGTGCTTGCTCTGTTAGTGAGTTGGCAGAGCTCACAGGTAGTGCTTGCTCTGTTAGTGAGCTGGCAAAGCTCACAGGTAGTGCTTGCTCTGTTAGTGAGCTGGCAAAGCTCACAGGTAGTGCTTGCTCTGTTAGTGAGTTGGCAGAGCTCACAGGTAGTGCTTGCTCTGTTAGTGAGCTGGCAAAGCTCACAGGTAGGGCTTGCTCTGTTAGTGAGCTGGCAGAGCTCACAGGTAGTGCTTGCTCTGTTAGTGAGCTGGCAAAGCTCACAGGTAGTGCTTGCTCTGTTAGTGAGCTGGCAAAGCTCACAGGTAGGGCTTGCTCTGTTAGTGAGCTGGCAGAGCTCACAGGTAGGGCTTGCTCTGTTAGTGAGCTGGCAGAGCTCACAGGTAGTGCTTGCTCTGTTAGTGAGCTGGCAAAGCTCACAGGTAGTGCTTGCTCTGTTAGTGAGCTGGCAAAGCTCACAGGTAGTGCTTGCTCTGTTAGTGAGCTGGCAGAGCTCACAGGTAGGGCTTGCTCTGTTAGTGAGCTGGCAGAGCTCACAGGTAGTGCTTGCTCTGTTAGTGAGCTGGCAAAGCTCACAGGTAGTGCTTGCTCTGTTAGTGAGCTGGCAAAGCTCACAGGTAGTGCTTGCTCTGTTAGTGAGCTGGCAGAGCTCACAGGTAGTGCTTGCTCTGTTAGTGAGCTGGCAGAGCTCACAGGTAGGGCTTGCTCTGTTAGTGAGTTGGCAGAGCTCACAGGTAGTGCTTGCTCTGTTAGTGAGCTGGCAAAGCTCACAGGTAGGGCTTGCTCTGTTAGTGAGCTGGCAGAGCTCACAGGTAGTGCTTGCTCTGTTAGTGAGTTGGCAGAGCTCACAGGTAGGGCTTGCTCTGTTAGTGAGCTGGCAGAGCTCACAGGTAGGGCTTGCTCTGTTAGTGAGTTGGCAGAGCTCACAGGTAGTGCTTGCTCTGTTAGTGAGCTGGCAAAGCTCACAGGTAGTGCTTGCTCTGTTAGTGAGTTGGCAGAGCTCACAGGTAGTGCTTGCTCTGTTAGTGAGCTGGCAAAGCTCACAGGTAGTGCTTGCTCTGTTAGTGAGCTGGCAAAGCTCACAGGTAGTGCTTGCTCTGTTAGTGAGCTGGCAAAGCTCACAGGTAGGGCTTGCTCTGTTAGTGAGCTGGCAAAGCTCACAGGTAGTGCTTGCTCTGTTAGTGAGCTGGCAGAGCTCACAGGTAGGGCTTGCTCTGTTAGTGAGCTGGCAGAGCTCACAGGTAGTGCTTGCTCTGTTAGTGAGCTGGCAGAGCTCACAGGTAGGGCTTGCTCTGTTAGTGAGCTGGCAAAGCTCACAGGTAGGGCTTGCTCTGTTAGTGAGCTGGCAGAGCTCACAGGTAGGGCTTGCTCTGTTAGTGAGCTGGCAAAGCTCACAGGTAGTGCTTGCTCTGTTAGTGAGCTGGCAGAGCTCACAGGTAGTGCTTGCTCTGTTAGTGAGCTGGCAGAGCTCACAGGTAGGGCTTGCTCTGTTAGTGAGCTGGCAGAGCTCACAGGTAGTGCTTGCTCTGTTAGTGAGTTGGCAGAGCTCACAGGTAGTGCTTGCTCTGTTAGTGAGCTGGCAGAGCTCACAGGTAGTGCTTGCTCTGTTAGTGAGCTGGCAGAGCTCACAGGTAGTGCTTGCTCTGTTAGTGAGCTGGCAAAGCTCACAGGTAGTGCTTGCTCTGTTAGTGAGCTGGCAAAGCTCACAGGTAGTGCTTGCTCTGTTAGTGAGTTGGATGGTGACCCTCAATAGGCTCCACCTCCTATGCGTTTCACCAACATGATTGGCTTCATCAGGGATACTGGGAGGGCTTCCCCTTACTGATTATATACCCCATGATTTGATTACAAAAAATGATATCAGGTGTGATAAGCTGCTAATGGGCATTTTAACCCCTAGTGTGCCTTTAATCACAAAGGGAGAAGCCCGCAGTAATAAAAAATGGTTCATGTCATAAATAAATATTTTTTTTTCACAATTTCGTCTTGTTATTTTAAAAGTAAATAAACAAAAACCAATGATAAAATCTTTTTAAGCTGTCAGTAATCATATACCTTCTCTTTGCATACATTATTGATAATCAATGAATACAGGCATACCCCGGTTTAAGGACACTTACTTTAAGTACACTCGCGAGTAAGGACATATTTTCAATAGCCCCAATTAATGAAAAACCCATGGTCATTTTTAAACGAGCCGCAGGTAAGAGTCGTGAGTTTATTTCTTGCTTTTTGTTCCACTTTATATTTCTTTCTTCTTTGTGTAGTCGAGTCCCCCTTTTCCTGTCTCCGGTGTGGCGGAGCTGGCGGTTAGTGTACCGGAGCTCCGCGCAGGATCGTGAGTTGGGGACGGACATTTTAAGTTAGCGCATGCACAGTATGGCGAGGTGCGCATGCGCAGTGTGCATAGTGTGGTGGCCATCTTAGAGTGGCTCCGCAAGACACCACGCGGGACAACAAGTCCCAGGATCCTCAGGGAGGGAGACACCACATGGGGTGTTCCAGCCAATAGGGCTCGAGGAGCAGGGGGAAACCAGGATATCCTCCGTGGGCTAGGGACACGCACATTAGTCGGACGGAGGGTGGCAATAGGGTAGGTAGTGTCCAGGAAGCAGTGCCTTCTGGACTAGGCCTAGTCTTGCCCCTTAGGCCCCAGCTAGCCCCTGAGTCACTCCAGAGAAGTTTTGCAGGGAAGGCCCCAGATAGGGATACTTCCCTGTTAGTGGTAGCAGTGTTCATCAACGATATCTACGGGTCAGTTTCGTGAGGACTATGCCCCTTGGGGCTCTTGGGCTGTGCATTGGACGCCAGGATTTGTGAGGGTAGTGGTGGAGTGTACTTTATATTGTGTCTTACCTGATCTTTGCTCCTTACCACATTCTACCCCCCTTCCTGAGGACTGAGAATTTATTGCACATATGGAGCCCTCTTTACAGGCCTATACTTAAGTGGATTTGAACTGTTGCAGGACATTCATCGTTCATTATTACAGTGCCTTTGTGCACCGGTTCTGGAGTTTACTCTCCATTCCATATATAGGTGAGACCCTCCAGCTGAGCTCGCTCCACGAGGTGGATCTGGACGCATAAGGAGTGAGGGGATTGGTGTTGGAGGCCCCACGTCGTGGGACCAGACTGATCCTTTGACTGATGGCGACACCAGGGTGCAGGAGTGCCCAGGTAGGTATATAAGTGCACCAACGATTCCCACAGGGGGTAACACTACCTCACTCTTTGGGTGGGACTGTTCTATGGACACCGGGTGTTTAGAGACCTAGGGTACCCTCAGAACCACACCGGGGTGTTGGGTATTGTGTTGCGTATCACATTGGGATATTGTATTGTGGGTGTGTTTATTGTTATAGTGTGTTATGGTAAAGAAGTTATATTATACTCAGTGTATAGTGGTTATTGAGTCCTATGTGGGACCATCCCGCTCTGCTGGGATCCCTCAGAGGTGGAGGCGCTGCACAGAACGGAAAGAGAGAGGTCATCCAGGGCCTCCTGCGAACCAACAGGTATAGCAGCACGCGTAATGCCCTTAGTCATAGGGAAAGGGAATGTGTAAATGGGGAAGACCAGGCGCTTACCTTTAGTAGCAGATAGTGGTGACACCAATCAGTGTGGTTACTCTCTTTTGTTGCAGAGTTATTCCTATGTTCCCTTCTGCTTCAACCCCTAGAAGGGATAATGCTCGAAACCTGTTCCTGTTTTGTCCCACGGAGGCTTCCGTAGAAAGTCTCTTCAGCAGTATCTGCAGCCGGGCGGATCAGTTCAAGCTATCTGCACCCCGGACGCGGGGCCGGAGCGGGTCACTGCGAGACCGAACTACACGGAGGAGCCAGGGGATACTATATGATTTTATTGATGTGAGTGTGACAGTACTGTTAATCGTTTTTATCGTTCTTATACACAATAAATATCATTTACTACCACTGCTAAGACTGTGCCTCACTTATCCCCACACACCGCTGAAACGGAGAGTCACATTGCTGAATATAAGCAAGAAAGAACTACAGATCAGCTTTAGCCACAAATGTGCAGAACCTGATGTAATTGACCAGCAACTACCCTGGATAGACTGACTACATCTTAAAGACATCTGCCCTGTACCCTTACTCACACTGGGCCGTGTGAGTATCTACCTTAGTATATAGACACCCTCTATGATCCCCCCGCACTCATTTGTGGAGGGGTCAATATTCCATCATAAAGATACCTCTTTTGGATTGTACTTACACACGGCCGTGTAAGTATCTACAATACTCCATTGTATTACGATCTTTTAGTTCCTGTCCCAACCCCATCACTCTGGATATTTATTATATGTTTATTTTATCGTCGTTGATTGTATTGGTTTATGTCCACTGATCCCTCGCTCCCCCTATTCCATTTTTTCTCATAGGGAAAGGGGGCTACATTTACTTTTTGTTTTTTGGTCTTTATTATGTATTTGCAATCATTAATCATTAATTATAATTGTGTATTAGGCTATTGAACATGCATATGAGGTGGTGTTTCACAAGTGGTTGACAACGTGGGACAACACGCAAAAGGGTTAACTAAGCTGTCTTTTGAGTAGGATCAAGATTCAAGGTGCTACATATTGCACGTTATTTCCATGGACATGTCTGGTTAGCATCGCAGGGGGTCTTTTCTCCCAATTGCTCTTATGTTTTTTATGTAGTTCTATTAAATTGATTTTAGTTCATTTTTGCTGGTGAGTTTCCTGATTTTTTCCTTGGAGCGGAAATACCTTAGATCTATCTACTCTCCTGCATACTATTTGGATTGAACGGATGCCATTGGGGATCACAGAGGCTTTTCTGGAGCAGCTGATCCGTACACAGCATACCAGCTGGAGGAGCAGGAAGGTGTATTACGCATTGTGAGTAGCGTATACTCCACACCCATTGCAGTTTGACACGGGGCTACTTACTAAGGCTGATAAACTCCTGAGAGGCTTATCTTAGCTCACACAGGTATTTTTCATAAACAAGCCTTAAACTTGCCTATATCTGTGTCCTCTTCTACACTCCACTACATTATAGTCTTATCCATACAGTTTTTGCCTCCTTTAACTCCATATACTAGGCTCCGGTACATTTGCTATAATTGTGATAGTTAGCTACCCTCCTGGAGCTCATATTCGGTCTTTTTCTGTTTTATGCTTGACGGCATTACTGTGTAGGAGCAGATAAAGTGGACTCAGATTTTTCTAGATGCTGATATTTCCTACATTTCTTTATACCGCCCTACGACACGAGTAACAACCAAGATAAGAACATGGGCAAACCAGGTAACATGCCTCAAGTTGCCTTGAGATAATGCTGCCACCAGCTTAGATCATAAATTCCTGTCACTAGCCCACCCATCAGTCCGCTCAAGGAAATTCATCTCTCAAAAGCTCTCTGTAATAATAGTAATATCAGCTGTTATATGGGCTTTTTGATGAATACACTATTCATAATGTAGCTTGTTTTAAGATAATTGCTTCTGTCTTCCATTGTCTCTGGCATTCTAGAACCTGTACTGCTCCACATGCACTGCTGTGCTTGCCACTATACCCTACCACCAACATATTCACCACCCTCCTCCTCTCCCACCTCTCCCAGTTTGGGAGAGAACAAAGCAGGATACTGCGGTATCTTTTTTAGACCAAAGTCCCCTGCAGGGACCACTTTTACAGAAACAGCAGGAGATACTCACAGACAGGGGCACGGAGGAAAGCAACAGAGGGAAAAAAAGAGAAAGAGAGGACAGAGAGGGAGAAGGAAGCAAATCAAAAAAAGCAGCAAAGTAGGAGGAGTATTTAATATAAGCAAAGTCACACTGAACCAAACACAGGTTGATCTAATAGCCAGGGGCTTAAATTTTGCACCAGCGACAAAACCTAGTGGCTTCAGTATGTTCCTAGACGCAAATAAATTTCTCAGACAGCTCACAATTAAGCGTTTTTTCCTAAATAAGGATGCCCAAAGTAGGGAAATAACGGGAGCAAGGCAGGACATACAACTTGTGAACAGTGTAGAAGATAGTTTCGTCCATTCAAAACTAAGGGAGAAGTCAAAGTTTAACCCAAGTGGAAGTAAGGGGCATTACTTGGAGGTATACCATCAATTAATTGCAGATGACCTTGAGAAGTTGACTGAGAGCTCAAAAAAACTCAAAGACAACCTCAGCAAAGAGGAGAAGGAAGCCCTTAAGGTTCTAATGGATGACAAGTCCATCACCATCAAACCAGCAGATAAAGGTGGAGGAGTGGTGGTGATGGACACTGAATATTATCTACAGGAAGCAGGGAGAATCTTAGGGGATGAGAAAACGTATCAAAAACTGTTAAGCGACCCTACAAAACAATTCAAAAAAGAACTAGATGTGATTCTAGACAGAGGGAAAAGTCTAGGAATAT
This sequence comes from Ascaphus truei, assembly GCF_040206685.1. NCBI lineage: Eukaryota > Metazoa > Chordata > Amphibia > Anura > Ascaphidae > Ascaphus > Ascaphus truei. Next base: position 93,658,411 of record NC_134483.1, on the reverse strand, counting down.
TAACCACGAAAAAATGGGGCTATATACAACAGGAAAAACCAATTTTACCAGTGTTTTATTTTCTACCGAAAATACATAAATGCTTGGAAACACCCCCTGGGAGGCCGATAATATCCGGCATTGGGTCCTTCACACAGAACATGTAGACTTCTTCCTTCAAAAATACGCGACTGCAGGCAAATCCTATTTAAAGGACACGACGCAGGTCCTAAACATATTAAAGGAAATTAATTGGCAGGATGATTTTATACTGGGTACATGTGACGTTAAAGCCCTGTATACATGTATAAGACATTTAGACGGCATAGAGGCAGTATCCAGAGTAATGTCCAAAGACACTCTTATCAAAAAGGAACAAGGTACTTTTATTTTAGACAGTATTAATTTTATTTTAGGACACAATGTCTTCTGGTTTAATGACGATTTGTTCCTACAACTTTGCGGGACCGCGATGGGCACGCGGTTCGCCCCAAGCTTTGCCAACATTTTCATGGCAAACTGGGAGGAGAATACAATATGGTCAAACAATCCCTTTAGTGCTAATCTGGTTTCATGGCATCGATATATCGATGATGTGCTGTTCTTGTGGAAAGGGAGTGAGATAATGTTAGGAGAATTTATTAACCACATAAACAAGAACAACATCAACCTAGAGTTCACCTCGGAACACAGTAAAGACACAATCAACTTTCTTGATCTAACGATTTATGTAGAACAAAGCAAAATCAAAACAAAAACTTTTTTTAAGCCCACGGATGCTAACAACTTTTTGCTCTCCTCTAGCTGCCACCACCCTAAGTGGCTCAATAACATCCCCTATGGTCAGTTCAGGAGAATTAAAAGGAACTGCTCGGACCATGAAATTTTTAAAAAACAAGCACAGACGCTAGAGGAAAAATTCCTCGAGAGAGGATACCAACCTAGAATTTTAAGTGAAGCAGCAAAAAAACTGGAAGCTATCCCTAGAGATGATCTGTTGAAAACACAAACAAAGATCAACGAGAGCAATTTTAATTCAGCTTTTATTACCACATATAGCATGGAAGCAAACAAAGTAAGGGACATCATACATAAGCACTGGCATGTGGTCCAAAAGGATCCAATCCTAAATGGACACATTCCAGACATACCCAGGGTTACTTTTAGGAAAGCACAGTCCATTAAGGCAAAATTAGCGCCTAGTACTTTTAGGAGAATTAAGACTCCAAATGAGAAGCAGTAAACAAGCAGTAAAGGGGGAGAAAGCAACTTTTAGCTAAAACACCACCAAAAAAACTTTCAAAATTAAGCAAATGATAAACTGTAGAAGTGAGTATGTGGTTTACCTGCTCGCCTGCCCTTGTGGCCTCCAGTATGTGGGTCGCACGTCAAGACCACTTAGGGTCCGAATACTGGAGCACTTGGGCAACATACGCAGGCAGGTAATGACACACAACGTCTCTAGGCATTTCAGCCTATGCCATGGAGGTAATCCTGAGGGTTTGAGTTATAAGGGGATTGAGAAAGTAGACCCACACTGGAGAGGGGGGGATAGACTCCTGAAACTTTGCCAGCGCGAGACATACTGGATCTATAGGTTGAAGACCCTAAATCCGAAAGGTCTGAACATAGACATAGACCTAGGGGCCTTCATCTAGGTGCAGTATGTCTCACAGGACACACAACATTTGGAGACACGTCTGTTTTTATGAATGTTACTGTATGCTTTTATATAGCCATCAGCTACTCCAACTGATTTAAGTTGAGCAGCACCCTATACCCATTCAGATATAAGACATTGATTTTATTTTTTTTGTCATGTTTCATTCCAGATGACACTTCTCAGCAGAGATACTAATCCAACGTCTGTAAGACCATATCCATGTCTTAGTTTTTTAAAACATTTTAACCAAAGTCACAATAAAAGTATGTATTTTAAGCACTCAAATGTAATATGTTTTATTAATGTTTAGGATTTTATATTTAGTATTTTACTATTCATTACAATTTTTAATAGTTTTTAGTATCAAATTGAACATCCATGTTCCTTCACTATGAACCAGTGTAATATAATTTTAATTATATATCGGTATGTGCCTTTATACTACTATCTCTGTTATCACCATGTGTACCCCGGTGAGAAACCAAGAAACATGTTAACCACTGTACCTAACTAGAGGGTTTGTCCACTAAACCATTCTCATAGCTGAACATTTGTTCCAGAGACTTGCAAATTTGTGCAGACACCGTGAACACATATATTTATTTATTTATGAATTTGTCAAATAAGTGATCCATTATGTGCCGTAATGCTACAGAGTGAGAGCGCGACTTTAGAGCACTCATTATCCCCGAGATGTGACAGCTGAGAGGATTCAATAGGGACACGTCACTGAAGCAAAGGAGGGACTCAGGGAGAGGATCGGATTGGTTGAGGGATCCCTACATAAGGCTATGACCCCAGCCATACCTTTCTACGGAGCCTGAGGAAGCCCAAGAAGGGCGAAACGCGTTGCTAGTATCCCTGAGACTTTTTTTACCACTTCAGCCACCGTCGGAAGCAGGAGGCAGGAGCACAGCAGACCAACCGGACGCGGAGAGTTAGCTGCGCACTTGAGTATCCTGCACAAACATTTTCCGATGGACTGGCTGTGTGTATGCACACCTAGCTCTTGAGTCATTTTGACTAAGTGCTTTTTTAAATGTTTTGTTAGGACTCTGTCCTGTTGTTGTTAATAAAATATCACGCTTTTCCACCTCTGCACCCTTGTGTATCATCGTGTGATCCAGGCACTATTTGAGTGGCTCAACAAACTCAGTTGAAGGTTTGGATTTGAAGTTCCAGTGAGGGGAGAAGAGATACCAATCAGAGTTTATACTCACACATGGCCGTGTGAGTCTATTATTAACCTTACGTGGTTACATTTTAAATCCACCTCCGCCCCTTTACCCCTTCTTTCCCTATTTGTATGGTACAAAGGAGCAGGTGGGGGATGTGACAGCCCTGCAGTTAGGTGCCTTAAAAGATACCTCCCTCCAGAGATCACTCACGCTTGTCCGTGTGAGTGGATGCTTTTTTGATTTTAATACAGTTGTCTACCCCAGCTATATTTCATTTTATTTCCTGTATTGTTCCTTACGCTATTTGTTCTCGTTTCATTTAATCCTGAGGACAACATCGCTAATCATTCGTGTGGAGAAGACCAGAAACACTCAACTACACAACAGAGGAGAAGAAAAGTATAAGCGGAAAGAACACTGGAGAAGACACCTAAAGTAAAGACACCTTGATGTGAAAGCATTTACACAAGGCCGTGTAAGTGTTTACGTTATTGCACACCTTACTTTATTTCAACTCACAGCTCTATACCGTGCAGTTTTATAAACGTCTGTATAGTCCCTCAACCTGTGCTCCCCCATTTTTTGTTTGTTTTCCTCTCCCACCTCACCAGATTAATGTTGCATAATTGTGTGCTGCTGTGACGGTGAAGGGGTTAACCAGGCTTATAATAAAGGTCAAGCCCACTTGGTTAACCCTGACCCGTGTGTCTTAGAGTGTCAGCTCTGGGACCCAGATGTCAAGAATGTATTACTGCAACTGTATACTAATTCTGCGACATTAAAGATTTCTGTGACTTTTTGCCTTTTTGGGGATGCTGGGATCGGGAGATTTCTAGGCTGTAAGTTTCAGGATGGGTTTGGTGGAGAAAGTCTTTGCAGAATGTGTCTATGTAGCGGGGTTCCGGGTTATAGGATACCCCAAGATTGAGTGATATCCTCGGATACAGCTAAGTGCATTACTCCGCCAACCTCGTACCCTGAAAACGCTTTTACGACTCACCGCCAGAGTTCCTGCTGCAGCATCTTCCAGACAAGATAAATGGGTATTAAGGGGTTAAAATATATCTGCAGGTATCCACAGAGTCCTTAGTATAGTAAGGGGCTCCCACGGTATAGCAGAGCCCAGGTATCCTGAGGCTAGAGTAGGGGTTCAGGAAGGTGCTCACGCTAAGGTTATGAAGCTGAGCAGATTTGCAGTGTTTTAAAAAGTTTAAAAGGATTTTTCTCATGAGTGCCAGGAATGAGGCTAGTGATTTATAGGGAATATTTACACTCACTCCATTCCCGACACCAGAATAAGAACTCATAACTTTTTGCATGCAGCACACAGGACACCACATCTTTTATTAAACGGGAATAGTTTAATACATATAGATATTGCTGACCTGTATATAAGTGTAAGGTTTTTTAAGTCATGGATTCCGGAAGGCACAGATGGCTACCAGGCCACTGTGTCTGTCCCAGAGCCATACTTGAAAGGGCTAAGAGATGCCTAGGTGTTAGGCCAGATGGGGCCCTGTCATTATTCTGGAGCACCCATATCCTGGCCTGACACAAGGCAACATCACACCCTTTGCCCAAGATGCAGACTCTGTGGAGCCTAGCACCGTGGGGGGCAAAGGGGCAGAGAGGGATATTTCACCTGCCCCTGGAAAAGACTCAGGGGTGGGAAACCCTGTCTGATTGTCTCAGATTGGTTGCTAGGAACGTTGCTAAGGTTTTTTGATTGGGCTGCAGGGTTTCTGGGGAGATATATGAGAGGTTTTAAAAACTCTAACGCAGCTCAGATTTGTCAGTTTTCCACGTTTTCCAAGATTCTAAGCAAATTCCCAGCGCCACACCAACAGCGGCGAAGTAACAGATGTCCAGGACTTTTTGTGAGTAACTACCGGTCATTGGAAAGTGCTCTAAAATGGTGATCTGAAGGAATTTCGTCCCGGAAATGGATTTATTCGTTAGCCTCATCCCCAGTAAGTGTGTTAATCTTGAATTGTGTAACATTGTGTGTTCGTCTTATATAAGAAATAAATTACCATTTATTTTACCATCTTGTTTTGTCAATCAACTGATCCCTGTTATAAACAGGTGTTGTAAAACCTGATCTCCCGTGACAGCTGCTGCTTCTGCTGACGGGGAGGAATAGGATGTTTTCTTGCCTCACCTTTCAGTGCCACCAACAAGCAATGCACATGATGAAAAATCATGTGGCATTGGCTGGTGCTGCCTAACACACACGGTGGGTGCTGTCTGTTGCTAAAGCCGACAATGATGGTGTTGAACATGTGCGCGTAACTCTGAAAAGTAGAATATATAGGAATATCAATTCTGCTTTTGGGCTTACTGCTAATAGGAGCACTAATGCTACTAGTTGTCGTGGCAAACAGCTGCGTATGCTCACAGACTGACCATCACCACCTTCATGACTGTCACTGTGTACTACCCACACTACTAAGTGTTTTGGTAATAGCCACATCACTTCTTCCACTAGCATCAGTCACTTTCCTCCCCTGCTTCTGCACCACACACACCAACACCATGCATCATCTACTTCATCCACCGGTTTCAATCCCTCCTTCAGTCGGCCCCATTCACACCATCTAAACAGTCTTGCTGGATAAGCGCTAGAGCCAGTTCAGCATCCATCCCTGCAGGTATTACCTCAGAATCTGAACGTCCCCTCACAGGCGCTACCAGGTGGCACTAGTGCTTGTGCGTTAGCACAGGGGTGCGCAAACTTACCGTCACGTGCCCCCAAAACGTGCAGTGAAAGAAATAACCAAACAGCGCTCCTTGGTGAGGAAATAACAATAAATGCAATTTAACGTGATGATAAAGGTGATAAAAAAATGATTAAATCAGTGACAATAGTGATAATTGAGTGAATAAAAATGAATAAACATGCAGCCCTGGGAACGTTCCTTGATGTTCCCTCTTGGTAGAACGATAGGGGAGCGCAATCGGTGAGATATATGTGGAAATAAATGAATAATATAGTACAATACCGTAAAAACAGTGTGTTCAGTTTCTGTGCTGGAGGAGTCTTTAGATTTTGAACTCACATTCTTTCAAACAAATAAAGGCATCAACAAAACAGTGGCAAAGGTGTTTTCAATGAGCAGGTCTTCCTTCAGTGTGGGGGTATCCCTCAGGGCATACGGGGGTCGTGTGTCATAGGATGCGGAGAGAAATCAGATCTAGTGCACAACAGTATAGTAAACACTTTATCTAAGAAAACCTAGTGGTAATAAAATTACATTTTAAACAACAATTACAGGCACATAATAAACGTGAGTGTAGCTTTTGGGCTTTCATCCACTCCTTCGCTCGGATCTCTCTGTCGTCGCGTCACATCCGTTCCGCAGTGTGCGTCTGTATTCGATTCAGGATTCGTCATGTACCCCCCCTCCCCTGCATGGCATGATGTCGCGGGGTCGTGTGACATCATGTTTCCATGGCAACGTGACATCATTTGACGCCGGTTGCCATGGAGACGTGTCGTTAGAACTAAGGTAAGTTAAGAAGTTACAGAGGCCTCACGTGATCCCCAGCATTTATTTTAAATGCTTTCGGGGAAGCGTGGGGCCTCTGTAATAGCCGCCCCCCCCCCAGAAAATCCCAGCCACGCCCCCCACTTTGTGCACCCCAGCCTTAGCACACTCAGAAGTTGAGGCGAGTCTCAGAATCCTCCTCTTCTAACCTGGAGTCAAGAGGAAACGCGGTATCAGCCTCGCTGGGATTAGCTGGTGTTTATACTATGGGGTTACATTCAGAGACAGGTTCTGTGCTCTCACACTAGCAACATATCTGCTTATCCAATATGGATGGTTAATCTCTCTAAGACACATTGACAAGTGCAAGAAACAAGCAGTTCTTCATAGGCAACATGTTCCACTTTGATACCAACAGATGGGTGTTCTGCTATATGCAAGTAAAGCATTCATTACATATAATAGAAGAAGCAGGCACTCCATACAGTTTATCTTGATAATTTATTCAACGCCATTGCTGGAAAGCCATTGAATAAATTGGGGTCAATTTTGTGTTATGTTTAGCCCTTACTTATTATTTTGTGGAAGTGCTGCGACTTCAAAGCTTAGCATTTCCTAAACTTGGGGGGCTCTTGGCATTAAGTCTAGAGATGAACCCCGGTTCCACTAACATTTAAAAAAAAAAAATAATTAGCTTTGTGGTTGCTGCTTTTACTTCCTTTGGATTAACATTGAATGTATCATAAGGACTGTCTTAAGAAAACTGAAGGAAGCCAAGTAATTGTTCTAGCCTGGAAAGTACCTAGCATGTCAAAAAGAAATTAGGTCTCCAGGTTCATATAATTTCCAGTGCACTACACAAAGATTCTTATTAAAATGTGTTGTTTTCTATGCCATTGGCTTAAATACTAATTTTTATTTAAAAAAACAAAAAAAACATTAAAAAGAACAACAAAACGTTGGCATCAACATTGTATTTTATTACTGTGCTGTAACTAGGTGGTGTACTGTATGTGGATCAGTTATGCATAGAAAATATTCTTCACATGGCATGGGTATTTATAGAATGTATTATTGGCAGCTTTCGCTAAAGCATGGAACAAGTTATAAAAAAAAACAATGGCAATAGTCTGTAACTGTGAAAATGATACATGCCCATGTTTTTATTTTAAAGCATCAGTCCCCATCAAGTTTTGTATTCATGTTTTTATTCCAACTAGAACTAGGCAGCCTTAGAGCAGGACATTCTTATAGCAGGGACACACGGGCTCAGTAGATCTGATCCTTTTCTACCAAATGATTTTAGGACCCAATAATAATAACGGTTGGTACCGGAAAAGTATTGCCGGCAAGCCTATAAGTTACAGAACATCAATGTGACACACCTGGACATCCTATTCGCATTTGAATCTTATCACGGGACTCGAAAGTATCAGTGGTAAGATCATATGGTTCTGTCCTAGGGGGAACACATTTCAGGTACAAATAAAATTATTATTTTTTTTGGGGGGGGGGGGGAATGCTGCATGAAGTGACACTGCACTGTACAGCTCAATACTCCAATGTTAATCATCTGTACATAACATTCATTTAAAAGTCGGATAAGAGTATTTACTATGCATGTTAACAAGTGTTGTGGTGTAAGAACCATGTTCAAAACAAGACAACAAATTCAGAATGTGTTAGGTAAAGAAGGGCGGGCAGCAGTTTTGGTCCTTTCTTCCATGTAGTCAACTTATCAAGCAGGGAGAAGGAGTAGGTAGTGTGATACCTTTTATTGGACAAACAAATAGTTGATATGTTACAAGCTTTAGAAACGCTCAGGATTTTTCATCAGAATTACTTACAAATCTTTACAATCTTGTGAACTTACATAGTTACAGTCTGAGGTTGAAAAAAGACATACAACCATCAAGTTCAACCTATCCAAAATTGTGACGACAGATACTAATCCTATATTTGTACTTACAGTATATTGATCCAGAGGAAAGCAAACAAAACCCCCAGTGAAATATCATCTAATGATATCTCATAAGGGGAAAAATAAATAAATCTATTGTATGTGCCATCACAGTCTCCATGGGTAATGAATTCCACATTTTAACTGCCCTTAATGTGAAGAACCCTTTCCTTTGTTGCTGGTGACATTGCCTTTCCTCCAACCTTAAGGGATGCCCCCGAGTCCTTTTGTATTGCAAAAGGTACTTGCAAAAGGTTTTGTAATAACTTCAACAGTGTTTGTTTCACGCACCTTAATAAAAACCCTAAAATGTTAAGAGTGGATTTTGAAAAGTTTATAAGGTCACCATATACCACATACAATACTGGTGTTAAAAAAAAACCATACATACATACTCAATTTAATGCGATTAGTAAAAGTTGTGCATGTACTTCCGTTGCTTTCACTTATTCCAAAATAGCTTACTCTGTACTGTTCATTTTATAAAAGAGATACAGCATTGATTATTCCCTTTACATCCACAACAACCATAATGCAATTCTCTATGGCTGTGAAGAAGTTAAATAAGGGAATAAAGAGATCAATAAACGGTGCTTGAATTTTCAGTATCCTGTACCTCCCAGTCAAATATTTAACAAAACAACTTCTTTAAAAAAAGAAGCATCACCCATACAATCTTTTTTTTGTTCCAGAATTATCAAAAGTTTGTATGGTTTTATACTCCTATGAATAACTGCAAACAAGTTTACATAGCAATTGCCAAACACATTTTTTCATGCTTGTATTGAATTTAAAGTATGCACATTTGGTGAGACAGTTATTTATGTGCTTGTTGCATTGTTACACCTCTTATGGATCCTTAGATGTTAAAGTTTTTATACTAGAAGAATATAAACTGTATTGGTAAAACTATTTGGGATCATATCAATGCCAAACCACACATTAATGTAGGATAGGGCAAAACTATGGGTCATAGGATCTAAAATAAGTCAAATACTATCCTCCTGTGAGCAACAAAGAAGAAATTAATTATTGAAAATTCTCAAAATAATGAATGGTACACAGTATTTATTATAGACCTCACCATTGCTTCATATATCCATAATAAATATACTATCCATTTGTTTTTTGGAGTGTAAAGGAAAGGTATGCAAAATGTCTTACTGTTAAATAATAATTCTACTTATTATTTCTTGTTCAGAAAGATTCCAAAACTTCAGAAGATGGTTTTCCAGTACACAAAGTCAATTTATTCTTACAAAGTTATTTACCAAATGAATCGATGATACATGTGTTTCTGATGGTAAATCATAGAACAAAGGACTCCTTATTCACTCACATGCTGCTTAGATGTTGTTTGCTGTGAGTGTGCTTGAAGAGGGTCCAGTAGGAAAGAGAACGATTTTCTAAGTGTAACTGGTATTAACGATTACCAACACCACCCCACTTCCTGCCTCATGTCTAAGGACAAAGACATTTTCGACTACTGCAGAGCCCGATTTCCTCCAAGGCCTCGAAACACTATACTAAGCCAACCCCCAACATCTGTAATAAATCGGACTTCACTTAGGATTCAGATAATGTCAGAGCAAAAAGCTCAAAAATCCGGTGCTCAAGAGTTCCTCACTGGTTAATGTAGACAGGGGACAGGGGTCTGCTGTGTAACACATGCAGTTACTCTCCACGAGAGTCTGTACTCACGGCTTGTTGTGCAGGCTGAAGACATTGAGAGTCCTGTTGTATAAAACTTGTGTAGTAAGTAGTGCTCCTCTCTGTAGCTCCTATCTGGTCACAAATCTCGACTGGCCCGTCACATCAGGCACCGATGGTGTCGAGTGGAGGATGTCTGCGCCACCCTCAGTTGTGGATCCGTTCGGCGGCGGTCACTCAACACACTGCGTCTCCTCTTGTGGAATCCCCATGGGACCTCCAGCCTAACTCCTGCATCAGACTGACGTCACTCCTTTGCTGGATCAAGCACTTGTATGCTATGTAGCCTGTAGTTGAGAAGTTCAAATCCCACACAAGTCCCTTGCTCTGCGTGCTCCCTGGTAGACACAAACCAGTATATAAAACACCCCAATTGGGGGAAAAACCGGTGCACAGCTTCAATCTAGGGTTGAGATAATCAAAGGATTTATTGTATTAAAAACATGGACAAAAAAATACTGATATTGTCACTCTAACGCGTTTCACACGCAGGGTGCTTTATCAAAGAGTTATTAGATGTTGTTTGCTGTGAGTGTGCTTGAAGAGGGTCCAGCAGGAAAGAGAACGATTTGCTACGTGTAACTGGTATTAACGATTACCAACACCACCCCACTTCCTGCCTCATGTCTAAGGACAAAGACATTTTCGACTACTGCAGAGCCCGATTTCCTCCAAGGCCTCGAAACACTATACTAAGCCAACCCCCAACATCTGTAATAAATCGGACTTCACTTAGGATTCAGCTTTCTTTGTTCCATACGAATTCAAAATCCTACAACATATTCTCAATACAATTGTTTTGATATAAGTTCTGATTCATACATTTTAATATAATAAATGGATTTCTAACACTATCTCCCAAGTTGAACGGTCTCCAATGTAGCCCTTTTTGCAGGCTCTTTGTCTAGCCTCAGTTTCCAATATTGAAGGAACCTGATTTTTTTTTAGGTCTTTGACTATATTCCCATCCAAGACGGTTAACCGAAATGTTTGACTTTTCTTAATGTTTTCCCTGGAATCATTTAATTCTTTAACACAAAGCGTTAACCTGTTTCCCATGTGTGATATATTTGTGGCCATCTTTAGTGTCAGCTTTCTAAATTCGCCAAATTATCTTAAAAAAAATCTAGGCTTAATGAAATAGAAGATTAAGAACAAAACATTTCATATTTACTGTATATCAACTGTCTGCTTTCGATTAAACCAAATTAAACTGAAGAGTGTAATAATTTCTAAATAAGTTCAACATGCACGGAAAGTTAGCTTGTAAATGCTTATTTTATTTTTAAAAAGCTGGAAGGAAAATGGAATTACAAGTCATTACCATTTTACATATCTCATATTTTTCAGAGAAAAAAAGACTGGGCAGAACTTTATAGTGAGGTGTGCAGTGATCAATCTGATACAAATATCACACGAATTTGTACATAGGACAAAAACAAATAGTTAAGGTAACATCTTACAAAGAACAGGTTTGTAAAAGGGATGAGGTTTTTTTTCAAGTCACCGTACAATTCTTGCATACTAAATGAAAATAGGCAAAAGTGCATTGTCTCCATCAAGCACAAGAGAAATGCTTACTGCCCTATCGGTATGTACCTCTGTGCCTACTGTTCCTCTGACCGGCTACAATGACAATGTGGTTGTCCTCATGAACAATTACACAGCATACGGAGCTGTAGCTCAATGTAATGTATGGGTACACAGATGGCTGATCTAAGACGGTAAGAAACATGCAAACTGTACAAGTCTGTATTGCAGTTAGCAGGGAGTGTTCTTTATTCTGTGTGTATAGGCCTAAATCAGAGATAATCACAAATGAGTGAAGTGCTGATATTATGTTGCTGCTTTGGCTGCTAGCTTGGCCTCATACTCCTGTTTAGCCTTTTCTTTCATCTCTTTTTCTCTTGCGATCAGCTCTGTTTGCTCTGTTTCCCATTCTTTGAGTTGCTCCTCATATTTTTCAATATCTCCCTGCTCGTACTCTGGCAGCTTTTCTTCGACAAGGCGGGTGGTCAGACTCAGCAGGCTCTCGGATTCAATTTTGCCCAGAGAATTGAGCTTTGCATTCAACTCCTGACAGAGAAAAATGGAGAAAGAAAAACACAAACATATATATGTATATGTACACACCACACATTATTAAGGTTAGGGTGGGTAAAAAAAGTGACAAAAACCCTCCACAGTAAAGCATATAGCAAATGGAAATATTACTGTATGTTCATTTGCATGTCTTAGACAGGTCTGCAACCCTGTCTTTCACCATTATCATATATATATATATATATATATATATATATATATATATATATATATATATATATATATATACATGTAGAGGTATCAGTACCGTGTTAGCCGAGCTTCAATAATCAAAAAATAAATAGATGATACCGTTCTGTGGCTAACGAAATGCTTTTATTTGTGCGAGCTTTCGAGATACACTGATCTCTTCTTCCGGCGATGTTACAATGAATGAAGCAAAAGGTAAACTTAAAAACAGTGTCTCTTGGAATGTTATCTGTGCTGTTCCTTCCCCTGGTGTGGATGTGTTTTATGGCTAGAGGTGTCAAAGGCGCTAAAGGCCATGTCTGTACACACTGTGCTACATGTCTGCACACACAGCTGTCTCTCACACATACCAACACTCCCCGTTCTTCCATCCCTAAATGGATGATACCGTTCTGTGGCTGACGAGGTGCTTTTGTTTGTGCGAGCTTTCGAGATGCACTGGTCTCTTCTTCCGGCGATGTTGCAATGAGTGAGGCAAAGGGTAAACTTGGGGGCAGTGTCTCTTGCGGTGTTGTCTGTGCTGTTCCTTCCCCTGGTGTGGATGTGTTTTGTGGCTGGAGGTGTCAGGGGGTTGCTGTGGAGGCAGGTTGGGAGGGAGTGTGTGTGTGTATCGGTGTGGATGGAGGTGAATGGAGAGCCCACGGTGTATGCGGTGCTTTGCACGAGGTGTGTGTGGAGTGGGACTGGATGTGGATGGTGTGGGTGGGTGTGGAGGTGTGAGAGTTGGTAGCGCAGCTAGGGGTGTGTGTGGATGCTTAGTGGTCCCTGTTGGTGTATGGGGATGGAAGAACGGGGAGTGTTGGTATGTGTGAGAGACAGCTGTGTGTGCAGACATGTAGCACAGTGTGTACAGACATGGCCTTTAGCGCCTTTGACACCTCTAGCCATAAAACACATCCACACCAGGGGAAGGAACAGCACAGATAACATTCCAAGAGACACTGTTTTTAAGTTTACCTTTTGCTTCATTCATTGTAACATCGCCGGAAGAAGAGATCAGTGTATCTCGAAAGCTCGCACAAATAAAAGCATTTCGTTAGCCACAGAACGGTATCATCTATTTATTTTTTGATTATATATATATATATATATATATATATATATATATATATATATATATATACTGTATATACTCACATATATATACACACATATATACACACACTTTTTTTTTTTTTTTAGAATGTGTGTGTCTCATTACGCATGCCCAAACTATAAAAGACCTAGAACATCCAAACTTAGAACAATAACTTTATGTATCAAAAAAAGGTGAACTATCATGGTTTGTATTCTCTCAAACACTCCAAAGAGGGTGCCGCTAGGAACACTAGGTTCCATGTGGGACCACATCTTATACTATATTAGTGAAAGCACTATATGCCTGCCTGCCTGCCTGCCTGGATGTCCGGTGTCCCTAGGGGAAATCTCATTGGTCCCTTGGCCCGCCCCCGCACACCTCTCATTGGCCTGAGGCGGAGTGACGGGCCAAAGGACACACAGGGACACACACACACACACACACACACAGGGACACACACACACACAAGCCCCTCCCGGTGCCCCTCACTCTCCCCCGTCAGCTGGACCGCACCTCAACTTCCACACCCCACCCCCCCACCCTCCCTGTGCCCGAACTTACTCGGAGTCCCGTGTACACACACACATTCCCACCCCCCCCCAAGCTCATCCCCCCCCAAGCTCACACCCCAGCGCCGCTACAGTCAGCGGGGGAGCGGAGCGAGCGCCCGGGACACACGCGGGGGAGCGGCCACAACACGCGGCCTCCTGCCTCACATCCACGTGGGACCTGCAGGATGAGTGAGGCAGCGGCAGGACGGGTGAGGCAGCGGCGCACGCTCCTCGGCACCGGCTCACCTCTCCCACCCCCCCTCACAGCAAAGAGCAGCCTACCCGGCGCCGCCCGCAACGCTCCTCGGCACCGCCGCCTCACCTCGAGCTGGAGGGCAGTGGGTGGGCTCCCGCCCTGCAGGAGGCCTCACCCCGAGCCGGAGGGCAGCGGGGGGGGGGGGGGGGGGCTCCCGCCCTGCAGGAGGACTCACCACGAGCCGGAGGGCAGCGGGGGGGCTTCCGCCCTGCAGGAGGTGACGGGGGGGCTCCCGCCCTGCAGGAGGCCTCACCTCGAGCCGCAGGGCAGCGGGGGGGGGGGGGGGGGGGGGGGGCTCCTGCCCTGCAGGAGGCCACACCTCGAGCCGGAGGGCAGCGGGGGGGGGGCTCCCGCCCTGCAGGAGGTACCCCACACATGCCCCGTGCTGCTCTCCCCCCTCCACATGTGCTCTCCCCCCTCCACATGCTACGTGCTGCTCTCCCCCCTCCACATGCTACGTGCTGCTCTCCCCCCTCCATATGTGCTCTCCCCCCCTCCACATGCTACGTGCTGCTCTCCCCCCCTCCACATGCTACGTGCTGCTCTCCCCCCTACACATGCTACGTGCTGCTCTCCCCCCTCCACATGTGCTCTCCCCCCCTCCACATGCTACGTGCTGCTCTCCCCCCTCCACATGCTACGTGCTGCTCTCCCCCCTCCACATGTGCTCTCCCCCCTCCACATGCTACGTGCTGCTCTCCTCCCTCCACATGTGCTCTCCCCCCCCCACATGCTACGTGCTGCTCTCCCCCTCCACATGTGCTCTCCCCCCCTCCACATGCTACGTGCTGCTCTCCCCCCTCCACATGTGCTCTCCCCCCCTCCACATGCTACGTGCTGCTCTCCCCCCTCCACATGTGCTCTCCCCCCCTCCACATGCTACGTGCTGCTCTCTCCCCCTCCACGTGCCCCGTACTGCTCTCCCTGCAGCTTCCCCCCCCCCCTCCACATGCCTTCTGTCCGGCTCCGGTCTGATCCCCGCCCCTCCGTACCAGATGACTGCAGGGTCCGTCTCCCGGCCTGCACGAGGAACATACACACACACACATGGAGACATACACACACACACATGGAGACATACACACGTATACACACACACATGTATACACACACACATGTATACACACACACATGTATACACACACATGTACACACACACACACAAATGTACACACACACACACACATATACACACACACATACTATGTATACACACAAACATGTATACACACACAAACATGTATACACACATGTGTATACACACACGTGTATACACACACACACACAATATATACATACACACAATGTCTACACACATGTGTATACACACACATGTGTATACACACACGTGTATACACACACATGTGTATACACACACATGTATACACACACA
This sequence comes from Ascaphus truei, assembly GCF_040206685.1. NCBI lineage: Eukaryota > Metazoa > Chordata > Amphibia > Anura > Ascaphidae > Ascaphus > Ascaphus truei. The sequence continues at coordinate 93,642,863 of NC_134483.1, read as the reverse complement.
TGTATACACACACATGTATACACACACATGTATACACACGTACACATGTATACACATACACATACAATGTATACACACAAACATGTATACACACACAAACATGTATACACACACGTGTATACACACACACGTGTATACACACACACACACACACACTATCCCCAGCACCACCACATCAGCACACCGCTATCCCATGCCCCCCCCAGCACACTGGCATTCTCGGCTCCCCGCCATTCCCAGCCCCCATCAACACCATCAGCACCCACACATCGGCACCTTTGCACCTCCCCCATCGGCACACCCACATCCGCACCCCCACATCAGCACCAAACCCTCCCAAATCAGCACACCGATACAATCACCATCAGTACAGACACAGCAGCACTACCACCGCACATGGGCCGCGTAGACCACTCCTCACCCAAATGCCACACCCACACCACAAACATCCCGGGCAACGCCGGGGCTCTCAGCTAGTCTACTATATATTTTGGAAAGCTCTTTGTCTGTTTGCTATGCATTTGGACACCTCAAGATAGCGTAACTAAATTTTGCATAATGGTTCCCGAGATCAAGGAGCAAGGTGTTTTCTGTTTTGGATACATTCTATTTTTAGTTCTATGAGTTATTACAATTTCTCTAAGCAAGTCAGCCACCGGGTGTTATACCCGGTATGCTATATATCTGGCACGTGACATCATAATGAGAGTCAGATAGCTATAACTTTCACACAGAAAGCAGACAAAGAAAGAGAGAGAGGAAGTTGGCACGCGAGGAGAAAGTAAGAATGCTGGAGAAGGGGAGAGAGGCGGAAAGATTTGGGAAAATCATCAGGTATCAAAAGGAAAGTGATGGGAGGGAGAGAGATGAGGGTGGGAGAGAGAAGGTGGTAGGGGGTTAAGAGGAGGAGGGGGGGCAAGAGGGGGAGGGGGTAAGAGGAGGAGTGGGTGTAAGGGGAGGAGGGGGGTGAGAGGAGGAGGGGGGTAAGAGGAGGAGGGGGTGTAAGGGGAGGAGGGGGGGTGAGAGGAGGAGGGGGATGTAAGGGGAGGAGGGGGGTAAGGGGAGGAGGTGGGTGTAAGGGGAGGAGGGGGGGTAAGGGGAGGAGGGGGGGTAAGAGGAGGAGGGGGGTAAGAGGAGGAGGGGGGTGAAAGGAGGAGGGGGGTGAGAGGAGGAGGGGGGTGTAAGGGGAGGAGGGGGGTGTAAGGGGAGATGGGTGTAAGGGGAGGAGGGGGGGTAAGGGGAGGAGGGGGGGTAAGCGGAGGAGGGGGGTAAGAGGAGGACGGAGTGTAAGAGGAGGAGGGGGGTGAGAGGAGGAGGGGAGGGATGAGGTTGGTTTCTTAGAATTTAGAATTCCCGAGCAACGCCGGGTACTTCTAGCTAGTAATTATATAAAAAGGTAAACACTGACACAAGGGGATCTTGCAAAATTAAGTAATCCAAAAACGTCTTAAGAGATACCAATCAGACACCAAAGTGAAATAGAGTTTAAAGCTGCAGTTCAGTCAATATCCTGCATGTGTGTTTTTTTTAAATAAATCAGTTCTGTAGTAAGAAAAAATACTTTTAGCATTTTCTGTTTTTAAAAAAACAACTTTGAAAGACCAATTTTCTTGTATTCTATTTTAACAGCCATTTGCTAAGGCACTGCCCCTTCATGTCCTGTCACAAGCCCTGGCACACCCCTTTGTCAGCCCTGCCCTCCCTCTAGCACATGTCAGTGCAGGAGTGCTCATGAATATTCATGAGCTTCCACTGACAGACAAGCAGAATATAAACAGATCCCTTCACTAATTATGTCACCAAATTTCGACCTATCAATACATGGAGAACGAATTGACTGACAGCTATACAGTTCTTTAGGTAATTAGAGATTGCACACATGAAACTATTGAAGTTAAAAAAAAAAAAATAATTGAACTGCAGCTTTAATATAGTGAGGGGAAAACCCTACATTGTACAATAAGAGACAAAAAAAATCCCTAAATCCTGCATCCACATCTTAAACAGGTTTCTTAAGCCTATTTAAGTCTTTTTAAACATTAACTTCAAACATACATTCTTTTAGCAGCAATGAAAAAGCAGTATTATCAAGATTTCGGATGTGCAGGGGAGCACACAAAACTATTTTAAGAAGCATACATGGTAATGATCTTTTCTTGATTAATAACACCCTAAATGTGCCTCTTTTAGCTTCCCTTTCCAGTGAAATCCTTAGCCTGCAGGCTAGGAATGGGCAACTCTAGTCCTCAAGGGCCACTCGAAGACTGAGCCACCTGTGCTGAAGCAGGGATATCCTGAAACCTTGACCTGTTGGTGGCCCTTGAGGACTGGAGTTGCCCACCCCTTGTGTAGACTGTAGATGTAGCCAAGGCTATTGCTTCTGCTGACGTGTTTGCGATATTCTGCTTCACCACTGACATTAAATGTTATGGAAACGCTGATCTTCTGCATTATAATGTGACCTGTTTTGCAGCGGGATCAATTAAGTCTGCTACATCTGTACTCTAGGGAAGTCCAAATACCACAAACGTGAAACAATCTCAATGCAAACACACAATCTCAAAATCAAAGTGGCATTTGACTCTTATGCACTAACACAACCAGAGTAATGTTGTTGAGTAAGGCTTGGTTCCCGCTGGCTGCTGCAGCGACCTGCCGTGGGTACAAGAACCGCCCCTCAACGGGGCCGGCCCCGCTGGAATGGGTGGCTGCCGCGCGGTCCGTTTTTCCTGCAGACAGGAAAATTGTGAGCAGAACTAGCGACGGAGCGCTAGGCCACGCCCTCTGGCGGTTCAGCCAATGAAGGCGAACCTGCCGGGTGACATCATGGCCACGCCCCCATCACGCCCCATCCGTCTTTTCACCTGCAGCTCACTGCAGACTGGGGATCTTGGTTGCATGCGACGCCAATCTGTACTCAGGTCTTTAGTTTAAACCAGAGGTGCGCAAACTGGGGGGCGCAAGATTATTTAGGGGGGGGGCGCAGGCGGCGGGGCGATTTTGCAGAGAAGCAGAGAGAAAAGCAGTTCTGTAGCTGCAATTTCTCCTGCAGCCATTAGGTGGCGCTGTGCTGCACAGCTCATGCAGCACAGGCTTTGACTTCCTGAATGCCCGTGATGAGGTGAGAGTGTGTGAGTGAGTGAGAGTGTGTGACAAAGAGAGAAATGGAGAGGTGGGAGACATATTGGGGGCAGGGGGAGAGAGAGACGGAGAGGTGGGAGAGATATTGGGGGGAGGGGGAGAGACATATTGGGGGGAGGGGTAGAGAGACATGGAAAGGGGGGAGAGAGACATGGAGAGGTGGGAGACATTGGGGGAGGAGAGAGAGACACTGGGGGAAGATGAGGGAGAAAGACATTGGGGGAAGGTGAGAGAGAGAGACACTGGGGGGAGGTGAGAGAAAGACACTGGGGGAAGGTGAGAGAGAAAGACACTGGGGGAAGGTGAGAGAGAGACACTGGGGAAGGCGAGAGAGAGACACCGGGGGAAGGTGAGAGAGACACTGGGGGGATGGTGAGAGAGAAAGACACTGGGGGAAGGTGAGAAAGACACTGGGGGGAAGGTGAGAAAGACACTGGGGGGAGGTGAGAGAAAGACACTGAGGGATGGTGAGAGAGAAAGACACTGGGGGAAGGTGAGAGACACTGGGGGGAAGGTGAGAAAGACACTGGGGGGAGGTGAGAGAAAGACACTGGGGGAAGGTGAGAGAGACACTGGGGGAATGTGAGAAAGACACTGGGGGGAGGTGAGAGAAAGACACTGGGGGAGGTGAGAGAAAGACACTGGAGGAAGGTGAGAGAGAAAGACATTGGGGGAATGTGAGAGAGACACTGGGGAAGGCGAGAGAGAGACACTGGGGGAAGGTGAGAAAGACACTGGGGGAAGGTTAGAGAGAAAGACACTGGGGGAAGGTGAGAGAGAAAGACACAATGGTGAGAGAGTGAGAGTGAGTGTGAGAGTGTGTGTGTTCTGGCACGGGAGGAGGTGGTTCCCTTTTCAGACCAATGAGCTGCACACCCACTGGTAGCAGGGCCTTCCAGCACCTGGAGGAGCCGGAGCAGGCCCCCGCCTCATGATCGCCTATCCCCAGGGAGCTCCAGCAGGACCAGGAAGAGATCAACAGACCTCCCCCCTCCCCCCCAACCCAGCTAAACGAAGGGATGAAGGTCAGGCAGAGATGGCAGAATTGAGGGGCTTGGGAGGAGGATGAGTTTTGCGGGGCTAAGGGTTATTCTTTGAGTCAGGGGGGGTCACTTGGGAGTATTGATCAGCAGGGGAGATTCATCAGTACCCCCCTTGAGTTTGGTTATGGGGATCCCTGAACTACATTTAAAACGGGAATAAATAAATAATACATAAAAACTGGTAGGTAGGAGTGGATGACACTGGGGAAAGCAAATGGGAGAAGGAAAAAGGGAGGTGAAGGGGGAAAAAAAAGGGGGGGGGGAGAGGGAAGGGAGGTAGCAAGAGGTGGATGAGTGCCCCCTCAAATGGATTGCCTTTGCTGTAATGTACCGCCATTGCCACGCTGCCGGTGGTAATCGGGGGTACAATGCGTCCTCTCACGGGGGGCAGCTCTCAAAGTAAAAGTTCCTGGTCGAGGAGGAAGGTTTCTCTCTTCCTCCTTGACCAGAAACTTTTACTTTTCAAAATGCCCCAGAGCTGCCCCCCCGAGAGAGGACGCACGGTACCCCCGATTACCGCGGGCAGCGTGGAAATGGCGGTACTTGACTGCCTGATTGCTGTATACAGAGGGGGGCAGCCCATCAGGGTGGATCTGCTCGCTATGGACGCTCCTCTTTGCTTCCGGAATATTATTATAGACAATCATTTAATCCATCACTGCAACGTGTAACTCTGTGTGAGCTGCCTTGTCTGTGTGGATATAACATGTTTCCTTATCGCAGGGTCCTAGACACAGTTGTGTTTGTTGTGTTCCTGTTCTATGCTGTTTTATAATGTTATAATATGTTTTCTAAATGGCTCCACGTGACTGCTCACCTTGCTGAAACGTAAGACTCTGGGGGATCACTTTATCTGTTTATTGTTCTGTTAAATGTGTTATTAAGCCTCACTACATCTCACCGCTCTGGAGACTATTTAACTGTAAAGAATATTTTAGGTTATAAATGCTGAGGATTTAATATTAGTTTTTATTATCCTGACACATCAGGTAATTCAATATATGGGGACCTTTATCATCTGTTAGCTTGTGCGTTGTCTCCCAAAATCTCTACAACCTCAGTTACAGTTATGTCCTGCCTCCAGTCTCCTAACGATGGGATCCAGTCTCCCTAGCGACGGGATCCAGTCTCCCTAGCGACGGGATCCAGTCTGTACTCAGATTATTACTATGAGGCTCCGGCTTGCTGGTATTTTAGTAGAAATCTCTCACACAATATTTTCATCCCAGCGGCTAAAGTTTAATTTCTTTTCTTCTTATTTACAATATTAATAACACGTTGAAATAACTAGAGAGAGAAAAAAAAGGGCTTTATAGTTTACCTGATGTATACACACAATAATATATATCTGATATGTGCATATAATATGCAATTTATGTTTCTGTGTGGCTATTTTGCACTACTCTGTTATTTGTGTATATATGAAAATGTATCTCACTGTATTGTTACAAAGCCTGTTAATAAAGTTTAAAAAAAAAAATGGATTGCCTTTGTGCACCAGAAAAAAAAATATTACCAGATGCCAGCAAATAATAAAATAAACAGCAATCCAATAGTGTATACTGCCTGTGCACACCTGCAGCCCAAGCGATTTGTAAACTTGGCTGCAGGAGATTGTAGACGCGTGGCGGACGCGTCACAAAGCTGGTTCGCCCTCATTGGAAAAAAAAATATCAGATGTTTATTTGGTTATTGAACTATTTTTTTCTTTCAATTCAACCAGCTCACGTGCACGGACGTCATGTGATTTTGATTACATCAGACAGGGGGGGCCCCGAGAAATTTAATGGATGAAAAGGGGGGCTCCGCATAAAAAGTTTGCTCACCCCTGGTTTAAATCACAATGTGCAAGTTTAAATGGTTGGAATTGGGTGGCGGACATAATGGTTTATATGAATCCTATGACATTTTTCTGATGTGGTTTGGGATTGATACTCTTGTTAACATAAGACAGTTTCCAAGGTCAGGTAATGGATCTGCAATGACATGCTACTTTAGCTAATAGGTTTTTGATTCTTAGTAAGATGTTGAAAAGGGGGATGGGGGGTATGGAGGTAAAATCCCAGTAGACAAAAGAAAGACGTGCGGCCTTGGGAACAGGCTTCCTCTAAGGCAATTTCCTGTGGAAGATCATTTACATGTCATTTTCACATGTTTTGTGGAAGGCAGAGGCACTGAAGTATGAAGAAGGAAATGTCATCACACCAAGAAAGAAACGCGACCATTTGCTTGTTGAAGACGTCTCTTCCTTATCTATACTATCCAGATCAATCTCACCTGAAATCTAGTGAAATATTCCGGCAGCAAATCTGCCTCGGACCTCTCCGAATCCTCTATTTGCTCCGTCTTATTCTCTGAAACCTCCGCGGTTTCAGACGTCCTTTCTGACTGTGCAGAAACTGCAGAATCTAACGAGTTTTTTAACATGTCAATCTGCAGGGGAAAAAAAAAACAATAGTACAATTAATTATTTCATCTTTCCAACAAGAATATGGAACAAATTAATGAAAAAAATGATTGTATTGTTACTAATTGAAACATGAAACAATATAGGATGGTGTAACCCCTTGAGTGCACAGTTTGGCAGCTAAGGGTTGGACATCCTGGAATTGTTCTCTAGTAGGGAATCAGAATACAGGTGCAGTCCCATTTACAACCAACTATAGACAGTGATACATTTATTAGGTTTATGAATTATGCTAAAAAAAAAAAAAACAATAGGTATTTTAGCCCTTTGGGTGCCCTTATGATGAGAGGTACAAAGGAAAGCATGTTGGTGTCAGTCATGACGTACAGTGAATGTAATGAGTCTTCTTTTCTTGTTTTTAGATTTGGTTGTGGATATGATCCTCCCATTAGACGTATTACCGCGATTACATTGTGGCCTGTTACAGGTGTGCACCTTTAATACAACCAATAATTATTACGTATATGCCCTTCGGAGAGGTCTTTGATAACTTTGAAGGTATTGGAGAGGCTAAAATAGATTTAAATCCATTGGAAATCTCTGTTTTTTTACATACATATATATATATATATAAATATTACTTGTGAGCACATTCACATGTCTTAGACAGGTCTGCAACCCTGCCCTTCACCATTATCACCTAGCATACAGCACTTCCACAGCAGCAAGGGATTCTGGCACTGTGTGCTCATTTGCATGTAATTTCCCAGAATCCCTTGCTGCAGTGGAAGTGTTCACAAGTAATATTTTTGTTTGTTGTATAGAGCTCTTCGCCCAGTGCATCAGACGAGACGCAGGGATCAGAGGGATCGTCGCGCCATGACCCCAGAGACGGGGAGTGAAGTGCTCGCTCTACATGGATGAAGTCACCATCTTTTGCGCAGATAGCCGGTCGGTGAAGACGCTCGGAGGACTTCGGGTAAGCTTCAGGAGCAAAAGTAATCTGCGGGAAGTAAGAGACCAAGATATTTGGGCGTTGGAACCTGACTTCTGACCCCTTGCCCTTCCCCATCAGAGCAGGCCTCATCAAAATCCTGGGCGTCTGGTTTGGTGTGGGGAGTGAGGGCGCAGTCCTGAAGAGCTGGAACGAGAGGCTGAACAAGGTGAAGCAGAAATTTGGACTGTGGCGCCTCAGGCCCCTCACCATAGAGGGAAAAAAACTGGTGCTGCAGAACGAGATCCTTCCTGTTCTGCAGTACGTGGTCCAGGCATACCCACCTTCAAGCAGAACCTGTCAGCAAATCTCCCTGGCAGTGTTCCGCTTTGTTTGGGGAGCCAAGATGGAGAGGGGCAAGCGCGAAGTGATGTACAAGGAGCGGCACAAGGGGGGTAAAATCCCACCTCTGCCACCAGTTTTTTTAAAAGCCTGTCATGGTGACACCAACTTTATCAACACATTTATATTTCTGGGTACTTGATTGAACAGAACAAGTTGCAAAATAGATTGTGATTTATTTCCTTAATAGACAAACACACGACATCTGCAGAATACACTTGAAAACAACACTTACTGGAATAAGGGAACAAAATAAATTGTCCTTGGAACGAAAGAAATTGTCCTTTGCTTGCAAGCGCCAGAAATGAAACCTTGGTTTTAAAAGTCCTGTGGTTATGTTGTTATTAACCCCTTCACTCCTGGACTGGTTGCTGCTGTGCTGGAACAAAGTCTTGCATCTTTACATCATGGATCAAAATTCAGGAATCACCCTGGGGATACCTGGGGAGCCACAGTTATAGACTGGCCAAAGCTATCTTTAACATGTGGATCCAATCCGCCTCGTGGGAACAAAACAACCCACGAATAGCCAAGTTACCCACAGTTCATAAGACCGGTCAAAAAGGCTGTACGGTGGGCAGGGCGCATGCGTCAGGTTGACGCCCATGTCACTTAGCATACCTGGGCTACACCCATAACTTGGTGCCACTCCGTCTGATTTTTGACCAATAAATGTCAATAGACTGGCATCTGTGATACCTCAGAATGCCGGCCGTGTATAACTTATGGGTATCTGGGTCTTTTCATAACTGACACCCTTTTAGACAGGGAGACTCTAAATCTGTGAGACCCCTTTTGAGGCTCCATCATAAAAATCGGGGAGCTGCAGAGACATTGCCACCCCCCCGACCCGTTTTGGCCACGCCCCCCACACTCAAAAATGCTCCCTATGGACCACAATCTGCCTGAAGTGCCTATTCACGCGCCACCGCAGTGCGGGCGCGCTGACTGAGTCAGTGGGGCCTCGGCCTTAAGGTCCCACCACGGCATTTCAATCGGGATGAGGTCTGGAGTTTGACTGGGTCATTGCAACACCTTGATTCTTTTCTTTTTCAGCCATGTTGTAGATTTGTTGGTGTGCTTGGGATCATGACCCAATTTCGGCCAAGCTTTAGCTGTCGGACAGATGGCCTCACATTTGACTCTAGAATACTTTGGTATATAGAGGAGTTCCTGGTCGACTCAATGACTGCAAGGTTCCCAGGTCCTGTGGCTGCAAAAAAAGACCAAATCATTACCCATTAACCACCGTGCTTGACAGTTGGTATGAGATGTTTGTGCTCATATGCTGTGTTTGTTTTTTGCCAAAACGTGGCGCTGTGCATTATGGCCAAACATCTCCACTTTGGTCTCGTCTGTCCAAAGGACATTGTTCCATAAGTCTTGTGGTTTGCAAACCTAAGCCGTGCTGCCATGTTCTTTTTAGAGAGAAGAGGCTTTCTCCTGGCAACCCTTCCAAACAAACCATAATTGTTCAGTCTTTTTCTAATTGTGCTGTCATGAACTTTAACATTTAACATGCTAACTGAGGCCTGTAGAGTCTGAAATGTAACTCTTGGTTTTTTTGCAATTTCTCTGAGCATTGCACAGTCTGACCTGGGGGTGAATTTGCTGGGACGTCCACTCCTGGGAAGATTGGCAATTGTCTTGAATGTTTTCCACTTTTGAATAATCTTTCTCACTGTAGAATGATGGACTTTAAATTGTTTGGAAATTGCCTTATAACCCTTCCCAGATTGATGGGCAGCAACAATTGCTTCTCTAAGATCATTGCTGATGTATTTCCTCCTTGGCATTGTGTTAACACACACCTGAATGCTCCAGACCAGCAAACTGCGAAAACTTCGACTTTTATAGAGGTGGTCACACATGCTGATGATCAATTAATCAAGGGTATTTGATTAGCAGCACCTGTCTGCTACTTAGCATCTTAATTCCTATGGAAGCAGTAAGGGTGTACTTGGTTTTTCACACATAGCTTCTCCATTTTGGCTTTATTTTTGTTAAATAAATCATGACAAGGTGTAATATGTCATGTGTTGTTTTCATCTGAGGTTGTATTTACCTAATTTTTAGACCTGCTAAGGAACAGATGATTGTTATTATGTCCTGATATGTAAAACTATAGAATTTAACGAGGGTGTACTTTCTTTTTCACACAACCCTGCCTTTCCCCATTATCACCCAGCACACAGCGCTCCCACTGCAGCAAGGGATTCTGGGAAATGACATGCAAATGAGCACACAGTGCCACCTTTTGTCTCAAGCCCACATTACATGGACAACCCTTAAGCCAATGCATGCTGCTTTAAACACAGCTTTTAAACATAGCCTGGGATGAGATGCAAAGCCAGTGAACCCACTCACAGACAGACTGTTTCGACCTTGTGGGTCTCATCAGTGTGAGGTTGGTTGTACTGGCTTTGCTTGCAACCCTCCACAGTAAGACATGCAAATGAGCATACAGTAATATTTCCATTTGCTATATGCTTTACTGTGGAGGGTTTTTGTCACTTTTTACCCACCATAACCTTAATAATGTGTGGTGAAGACCTACTCATGTCTCAAACAAGCAAAGCCAGTACAACCAACCTCACACTGATGAGACCCACAAGGTCGAAACAGTCTGTCTGTGAGTGTGTTCACTGGCTTTGCATCTCATCCCAACCTATGTTTAAAACAGCATGCATTGGCTTAAGGGTTGTCCATGTAATGTGGGCTTGAGACAAAAGGTGGCACTGTGTGCTCATTTGCATGTCATTTCCCAGAATCCCTTGCTACAGTGGAAGTGCTGTATGCTGGGTGATAATGGTGAAAGGCAGTGTTGCAGACCTCTCTACGACATGCAAATGAGCATACAGATACATTATATATATATATATATATATATATATATCATACATTACCAGCAAAGGTAAGGAGACAACAGCACTCAGAAGGTATAAGCAGCTATAAACTGTGCAGGTACCCCCCTGAGGAAGGTCCCGTTCAGCGGACCGAAACATTGGATATATGTGCAAGTTTCTTTAATACAGTTTATAGCTGCTTATACCTTCTGAGTGCTGTTGTCTCCTTACCTTTGCTGGTAATGTATGCTTTATTATTTTTTATGACATAAGCACCAGGTCATTATATCACTACAGGAGTGCCAGATATATTTGTGTGTTTGTGTATATATATATATATGTCATTGGCATGGAGATTTGCACTCACGTTTGTCAGAAGGCAGATGCTTGTCCCATAGTAAAGGTATAGACATGTAGTGACCAGGGAAATCCTGATAATAGAAGACAGCACACCGCAATAGTCGTCCAAAAAAAATGTGTATTGTGAACACAGGGCCGCCAACGTTTCGGTCCTCGTAGAGGGACCTTCCTCAGGGCAGTGCACAAGTGACTGATCCAAGCACCCATATATACCCCTAACACCATGTATAGAATCACCTGAATCCAATATTAAAAACCAAATTGCAGTCCTAGGTACAGACTACTCTACATTAAAACCAATAAGAAACAACGGTACTAACCTGTACCAATAGGGTCACAGCATCTTGGACCTGCTGTCAATGGTGATCACTATGTGTGTAAACTGCACTGGCGTCTGTGTTGGCACGTCACTTGACAACCTGATCGTGTGCATGGCAACCCGTAGGGAGCGCGCATCAGCTGCAGCACTGTGTCGCATGCGCAATTATGACAGCTGTCGTACTAGAGCCCGCGCCTGAATCATCTCCCTGTAAAGAGCCGCGCATGCGCCTCTGAACATGGCCACTAGCAACCCGACGGCGTCGTGGCAATGGGGGAAGGTGTGCGCACGCAACCTGTCACGATCGCAGTGCCGTATATATGCAGTCAACTGTAAAGTAGATAGCCATAGCGCCCCTACTGGCGCGTCACCCGACAAGCCGAATGTGTGCCTGGCAACCTATACAAGGCGCGCATCAGCTCCAGCACTGTGACTGCTAGCATATCTAGGCACATGTCTGTATACCAAAAAGGTGCCTCTATATAGGGCCACTGGCAGCCCAACAGTGTACTTAGTATTTGAAATGCACATGTATCATAACATAATCGCTGTGTTAAACATGCATATGTGTCCTATTACCCAAATGTGTTAACCTGCATAATAATAGCAATGATGCTGAACAGATACTAGAATTAAATATCTGTTCTATATGTATCAGCAAGATAGCCTATATGATAAAGATGATACCGCACATCATAAGCATCCTAGCACCAAGTAATGAACACAAACACCACAGTGCATATCAATATAAAAAGACACTAAAGAAAGCATGACCTAGGGCTCCAAGTGATAAAAAAAACAAAGTGCAAATAAGTGAAAAGCATAAAACATACAGGGGAAGGAACATGGAAAGAATTCGACAATGCAATAAAGAATATTACAAAAAGCAACCCAGCTTCAAGTCCTCATTTAGTCCGAGTGGTGACATAGTCCTGAGTTCGTAACTCAATCTAGCCTCCTGTTGCAGAAGTAGCTTGTTCCTATCCCCTCCCCGTGGCGGTGGTTGTACTTGGAGGATAGGCATACAACGCATAGTGGCCAGGGAATGCCTCTTTTGTTTAAAATGTCTAGCGACCGGCAAATACTTAAGCTCAGTATTGCCATCAGTACTATTCAGTGCCTTTCTGATGGTGGAGCGATGGATCGCGATCCTTTCTTTTAACATGCGTGAAGTTTTTCCAACATAGTGGAAACCGCAAGGGCATTTTATCATGTATACAACGAAACGCGATTCACAGTTAAGGAAATGTTTGATTCTGATTTGAGCCCCACTATGAGGATGTGAGTAACTGGAACCAGTCTGCATAAAACTGCACTTAGTGCATCCATGGCACCGATATGACCCAGGCTTTCTACTGAGCCAAGACTTGGTGAGTGCATATTTGTCAACTGGATCCGTTTGTGTCAGCATATCCCCTAAGTTACGGCCACGTCTATAGCAGAGTAAAGGAGGATCTTTGCAGATTGTTCCAATTTGGCTGTCATTAGACAAAATATGCCAGTTTTTGTGGATGCTGCGTTTAATGTGACCGGATGCAGTAGAAAAGATACTAACGAAATGGCAGCGTTCCTGTGTAGGTTTATTGGCATGTGGTTTTAATAATGCCTCTCTGTCAATCCGTCTTACTTTCTCAAGGGCCTCCTCTATATCTTTAGAGCCATAGCCCCAGTCGCGAACGCGTTGTGCCATATCCATGAGTGCAGGTTCGACCTCCTCCGGATTCGTAATAATTCTCTTAACTCTAAGCAGTTGAGAAAAAGGAAGTCCCTTCTTGAGCGGGGTCGGGTGGTAGCTAGTGGCATACAAGATATTTAATTCTAGCATCTGTTCAGCATCATTGCTATTATTATGCAGGTTAACACATTTGGGTAATAGGACACATATGCATGTTTAACACAGCGATTAGGTTATGATACATGTGCATTTCCAGTGTTCGACAATTGTATACATTTACTCGCCCGGGGCGGGTGGATTTAACCCCCGGGCGAGTAACTATTGGCCCAAGCAGCACACGTGTTTTTTTTTTAAATTCCCCCGTTCGCGCTGAAATTTCCCTGCTCGCGCTAAAAAAAAAAAAAAAAAACTCCCCTACCTGACTCCTGATTGGCGCGCGCTCCAGGCTTTGTGGGCGCGCGGCCAGGCTCTATATGAGCCCGCCCCCAACGAGCGGCCATTCTGCCTGGAGCTCTGTTGGAGGGTAAGTATTCTCCATGCTGCGGCCCCTCTGCTCCTTCCCTGCGATCCCCCTGGTCCCCACATGGCTCCCTACTCCCCACCGCGGAAGCTCTCCTGTCCCCTGCCCCTGCTCCTGTCCCCTGTCCCCTGCTCCTGTCCCCTGCTCCTGTCCCCTGTCCCCTCCTCCTGCTCCCTTCCCCTCTTCCTGCTCCTGTCCCCTTCCCCTCCTCCTGTCCCCTTCCCCTCGATCCACCGATCGATGTCAGGGGCGGGAGGTCCCCGCTGCTGCAGCCCGGTTGGCTTGCGGGGGGGGGGCTCGGCCCTCACCACGTGCCTCCCATGCGTCCCCTACCTTCATGATGGCGCAGCCGCCGCATGAGGTGGGGGGATGTCGGCCTGGCTCCCCCCCGCCACGAGCATCATGCCGCCGCGGGCTTGGGGGGAAGAAGCAGCCTGCAGCTTGGCCAGGCACTGTGACATGCCGGCGAGGGGAGCAGGGCAGTGGCGGCCACGGCGGGGCTGACTGTCACCTGGGGCGCCCAGTTGGGGATACCTCGCCACGTGCCTCCCACCCACCCTGCTGATTGGGGGGGGGGGGATGTCGGCCTGCCCCCCACACGAGCGGGAGATGGGCGCAGGTGGGTGGGGGATTTGCGTGGTGCTGGTCGCGGCCTTTCCTCCCCTGTGTGTGTGAGAATGTGTATGTGTGTGTGTGTGTGTGTGGGAGAATGTGTGTGTGTGAGAATGTGTATGTGTGTGTGTGTGGGAGAATGTGTGTGTGTGTGAATGAATGTATGTGTGTATGGGAGTATGTGTATGTGTGTGACACCAGAGGTCCCCCCCAGTCAGTAACCCCCCCCAGTCAGTAACCCCCCCCCCAGTCAGTCACCCCCCCAGTTAGTAACCCCCCCAGTCAGTAACCTTCCCCCCAGTCAGTCAGTCACCCCCCCCCTGTCAGTCACCCCCCAACCCCAGTCAGTGTCAGTCACCCCCCACCCCCAGTCAGTGTCAGTCACCCCCCACCCCCAGTCAGTGTCAGTCACCCCCCACCCCCAGTTAGTGTCAGTCACCCCCCACCCCCAGTCAGTGTCAGTCACCCCCCCACCCCCAGTCAGTGTCAGTCACCCCCCCAACCCCAGTCAGTGTCAGTCACCCCCCACCCCCAGTCAGTGTCAGTCACCCCCCACCCCCAGTCAGTGTCAGTCACCCCCCACCCCCAGTTAGTGTCAGTCACCCCCCACCCCCAGTCAGTGTCAGTCACCCCCCCACCCCCAGTCAGTGTCAGTCACCCCCCCACCCCCAGTCAGTGTGTCACCCCCCACCCCCAGTCAGTCAGTCACCACCCCCAGTCAGTGTCAGTCACCACCCCCAGTCAGTGTCAGTCACCCCCCCACCCCCAGTCAGTGTCAGTCACCCCCCCACCCCCAGTCAGTGTCAGTCACCCCCCCAACCCCAGTCAGTGTCAGTCACCCCCCCACCCCCAGTCAGTGTCAGTCACCCCCCCACCCCCAGTCAGTGTCAGTCACCCCCCCACCCCCAGTCAGTGTCAGTCACCCCCCCACCCCCAGTCAGTGTCAGTCACCCCCCCACCCCCAGTCAGTGTCAGTCACCCCCCCACCCCCAGTCAGTGTCAGTCACCCCCCCACCCCCAGTGAGTGTCAGTCACCCCCCACCCCCAGTCAGTGTCAGTCACTCACCCACCCAGTCACCCCTGCCCCACCCAGCAAACCACTCAACCAGCCAGTCACTCACCCAGCCTCTCTTTCTGTGTATCACCCATCCTCTGTGTGTCACCCACCGTTTCTCTCCTCTGTCTCCCCCACACTCTCTCTCCCCCCACACACTCTCTCTCTCCCCCCCACACACTCTCTCCCCCCCCCACACTCTCTCTCCCTCTCTCCCCCATACTCTCTCTCCCTCTCTCCCCCACACTCTCTCTCCCTCTCTCCCCCACACTCTCTCTCCCTCTCTCCCCAACACTCTCTCTCTCTCCCCCACACTCTCTCTCTCTCTCCCCCACACTCTCTCTCTCTGTCACTCCCACACTCTCTCTCTCTGTCACTCACACTCTGGATCTCTTATTTACCCTATATATCTTAACTGCCCTATACTACACCGAAATCTTAACTACCCTATACTGCTTTCTTCCAGATCTGGCTCAAGCTTCACACGGAAGACATCGGAACCCCCCCCTAACCCAGAAGACAGGTTAATGAACACCTCCCCAATGTATAACATTGCGGGAATGAGCGTACCTGGACATTGAGGGACTGCGGATCAGGTAAGATCCCAGGTGGGATTGCTGCTTTAGATATTGTGAAGCGGGGACATCCAGACATTGGTTAAGGGGTTCAGGAAACTAGTCATTCACACCTGGCTTTTATTTCTAGATCCGACATTTACACACACACATGTAACAAGGACTAATTGTAGTATAATGTAATACAATAAATACATTTATGTCAAAAACGAATGTTGTTCTGACTAGGAATTTATTAAATGTATTTTATTTATATATTTTATTTTAAAGCGGGGTTGGGGGCGGGACTAGGGGCGGGGTTGGGGCGGGACTAGGGGCGGGGTTGGGGGCGGGACTAGGTGGCGAGTAGATTTTTGGGTTGGGCGAGTAGATTTTTGGGTGATTTGTCGAACACTGTGCATTTTGAAATACCAAGTACACTGTTGGGCTGCCAGTGGCCCTATATAGAGGCACCTTTTTGGTATACAGACATGTGCCTAGATATGCTAGCAGTCACAGTGCTGGAGCGCGCCTTGTATAGGTTGCCAGGCACACATTCGGGTTGTCGGGTGACGCGCCAGTAGGGGCGCTATGGCTATCTACTTTACAGTTGACTGCATATATACGGCACTGCGATCGTGACAGTTTGCGTGCGCACACCTTCCCCCATTGCCACGACGCCGGCCATGTTCAGAGGCGCATGCGCGGCTCTTTACAGGGAGATGATTCAGGCGCGGGCTCTAGTACGCCAGCTGTCATAATTGCGCATGCGACACAGTGCTGCAGCTGATGCGCGCTCCCTACGGGTTGCCATGCACGCGATCAGGTTGTTAAGTGACGTGCCAACACAGACGCCAGTGCAGTTTACACACATAGTGATCACCATTGACGGCAGGTTCAAGATGCTGTGACCCTATTGGTACAGGTCAGTACCGTTGTTTCTTATTGGTTTTAATGTAGAGTAGTCTGTACCTAGGACTGCAAGTTGGTTTATAATATTGGATTCAGGTGATTCTATACATGGTGTTAGGGGTATATATGGGTGCTTGGATCAGTCACTTGTGCACTGCCCTGAGGAAGGTCCCTCTACGAGGACCGAAACGTTGGTGGCCCTGTGTTCACAATACACATTTTTTTGGACTACTATTGCGGTGTGCGGTCTTCTATTATCAGGATTTCCCTGGTCACTACATGTCCACACACACACACACACACACACACACACACACACACACACACACACACACACACACACACACACACACACACACACACACACACACACACACACACACACACACACACACACACACGAGAATATACATCTGATAGCTGATTGTTTTGGCCTTGATGAAATCGGGCCTAAGAGAAGCATCATCTCAGAAAAAGTGCCAGAGAAAGAAGAGGGAGGGAGGTGCTTTAAGTGTCCTGGAAGGTAAGGAAGGCCTTAACATAGGAGTGCATATAAGCAGCAGTGGCAGAAGTTGTTCACAGTGCCAGAATAAGTCTTTAGTTATACACATCTCTTTTCTACTGTACAGTATATACTGTAGTTGAAGGCGAGACCAGGATTATACAATGCTCACAATGCATTGTAGGATGCTTAAGTGCTGAAGTGCTGAAGTGGTTAACAATAAATGGGTTCATGGTCTAGTCACGCATACTGGCAATTGTACTAGATATAGTAATGTAATGCAATTACTTGAGAGGCTTTAGTACAACAAAAAAAAGACATTTTATAGATAGATCAATAAAACTAATGCAAAAACGCAATGCACTCTGCTTCCACTGCCATTAAGCAACAGAGTTACGGCAAAGGATGAACATCCCAAAAATAAGGTTACAAAATAAGTCCTTGCACTTTTATGACTGCAGACACTGGGAGCTGTGATGAATTTAGGTTGCCTCTGTCTCTCTATATTGTGGCTATAATGCATAAACTAAAATAGTCAGGTGGGGCATTAGGCCAAACAACATGCCGCATTGCCATCATTATGCTTACAGTCATCACTAAGATTTTAATTAGAAATTCCTGGCAGCTACAATTTTATTTTTGCCCATAAAACTCAAAGCGCCTGGGTAGATTTTGCGGCATCCTGGCACCTCATCCTCCTTCCCTCACGTGCTCATTACTGAGGTGATCTGACAGCATTGTAATTAAACAAAACCCATCCTAATCTACAAAACATGCCAATCTTCAGTTTCACAAACAGGGACCTGTTTGCATTTCCTGAAGAAACACCACTGAGATTTGGCCACCCTGAGAAATCATTGGCAGCCTGGGAGCGGCAGCTAGCTCGGGTCTTTGCCAAGGTAATGTGACTCACATCCTTATGTTCCCACAAGGTCACCCTGAAAATGTGCCTTGGTTGATGCATCATTAAGAGAGCAGTCCCACTTAGTTTTTGTTTTTATTGTTATATATTGCTGACAGTGTATGCAGCGCTCTACGTGTAGCTTTTTGCAGGCACAAGGAGCCCCTGCTCCGTAGAGCTTACAATCTAATTGTAGGGCCTTAGAAACAGAGATAAAGTGACATTCTCAAGGGTACACTGGGATTCAAACAAGGTTCACCACTTCAAAGACAGACACCATCACTGAGATACATTTTGTTTTCATAATTCTTTTTTTAAACAAAATTGAACAAATTTACGATTGAAAAACAAAAAATATGTCATTGTTAGAACTGTAAAAAAAAAAATAGAGCTGAGCTTTATTAAATAGTTGGCTGTTTTAGGTTACTTTGAAGAATGTAGTTAATTCTTCCAAGTGATTCAGTTACTTGCACACACGCTCGCCCACACAGATGTGTGTGTGTGTGTGTGTGTGTGTGTGTGTGTGTGAGAGAGAGAGAGAGAAAGGGGTTAACAACAAACTGGCTACCTAATTTTAACCACTGCCCCACTTCAATAAGCAGGCACATCCTCAAATACCTCATAACCACCCAATTACTCAGCAACCACCAAGTTAAATTTAAGACAATATACCCAAGGCGTGGCACTTTCACTGGGGTTTTGGTATTGGTTCTAAAGAATTCTGTGTTTTGGGCATGGATTACATTTTCCAACAACTCAATTTATTTTGTTTTGGTTAGACATGTGGATTTTTAGAAGATTGCGGCAAAGATTTTAATGAAGAAAATTATTCAAAGCTTAAAATAAGTACTGTAGAACATTATCAAAACAATTAAAAAATACAAATACTGTAATTATACTGAAAAACATGAAATAATTCAAAAAGATATGGCTAGAAACACACAAAGTTTTCAACTATTACTAATGGATTTGAGCAATGGAAATCCACTACTCGATTTTTTTGAGTTGTTCCTCAACATGAAACTCAGGCACAATCTTTAAGTCTCCCAGTGGTGAAGATTTTGACTACACACTTGAATAGTACCCTCACAACCAGAAAAACACTGCGTATGTATAAAAGCATGGTGCGCTTGAAGATATTTTGGACTGAAGATATAAGAAATTTAGATTCACCTCTCAATGTTCAGGAGATGTTGGCTATATACTCAAATATTACCCTCTCAAGAGAAAACCCTGTCTTTACCAAAAGAGGTGTTGTAACTCTGTTGGGCCCAGGACATAGCTTAATCCTGGGCTTGCCATTCTTCTCTACCCCACAACTTGAAGGGGCCCAGCACAGAGCTTAGTCTTGGTCCCCACAATACTCCCCCTCATCCCCCAACATGGTTCAGGTGTAATTATTTGAGTTTTGGGGCAATATGTCCAGTTGCCATGGCCGAGTCCTGGCCCTCACAATTTCCCATCCTCCATAAGGACATGAACATAGCTTGGCCCTCGGTCACAAATTCCCCTCTGATACCCCCCAGCCCAGAGCATGGCTGATTTGAGTGTGTAGTCAAAATCTCCAGGGCAAATCGAAACACCATTAGGTCACTCCAGAAACTATTCTCTTGAGAAAGTGGGCAGGAGACCCAAAAACACACAGGGTAGAGTGAACGATTTTGGAATAACTGGGGTGTATGAGATCACCTTGCCGGGAAGACCCAAATGAGGAGTGGCTTCCAAGGGGCAGAGCTGTATATTGTACTGATGGCCATCGTGAGGAGGTCCGGGGATGCTCCATGGGGATTTTCTGAGCTACCCGGATATGTCATTCTTAGACTGTGTAGAATTTTAACACTGTGATAGATTTTCTTTTTAAGCTTGAACACTCTTACTAAAATGTTATGGCACCATATTGTTCTTTTATCTACATCTACCGTTGAAGGTTAGTGAAGTGAACATTGTCCCACATTTTTAATTGGTTTGTTTGATTGTATGTGATTAATTTCTTGTGTGATATATACAAGGGGGTGTTCCACACTCCAATAAATGAGACGGCGAGTACCGGGGGACACAAGGCAGGGGGGCGCAGGTGCAAATGTTTGCACACCCCGGCCTTAACCCAAAAAAGGTTTAAAACCACCAACAAACATCCAAGAGAAAAAGTATATTATGGGAAAATGATCAGTTAAAACAAATAAAAAATTAAGCTCTTGTGTAAACTTGGCATATTAACACAACACAAGTGATTGCAATCCAGTGCAGCAAAATTTTATCTGAAACATCTGATACAATAGTATGAGCAAGCTTAATATGGTATTTTATTATTGTAACCTGCCTTTGGGATTACTAGGTCCTTAAATGGTTAACTGGGTGGCCCCACACAGAGTAATGCCCCTTCCCTATCAGATAGTGCTGGGGTGACTTAGCAGAAGTTAAGCCCCGTCCCCTTCTGCCTGGAGACAAAGACATCAGACTAGGCTACAAATAGTAAAGGGGAAGCTTCTGGAACTAAGATTCCAGGAGGAGAGTTAAAGAACAGGGATCTCACTGTCTATATACAAGTTCCTATGTTTAGGACATGGTAGAGAGTTCCTTTTTATTGTTTCCCAGTTAGGGAGAGTACCTCGTTTAGATGGCGCTCCATAGAAGTGGTACCATACTATTATAAAGATTTGCAGAGACACAGCCTATGCCTGAAGGGGACTCTACAAGCCACAGCCCTTGGCATAGTTGGACCAGCCCCCCATCAGAGGATCTGTAGCTGGCCGTCATCCAGAGGCCATGTGGTGGCAGACCACCCCAAGACGGGGGATGTGGATCACAGAAGGACTAGTACCAGACCCGTCAGGGGCCCAGTAGACATGGAGCACTATAGAGGAGAGGGACTCTATAGGTAACATAAGAATTATACAGCCTCAGCACCTTCTTAGCGAGCCGAGATGGGGCAGCTAGGGAAGCCATACAATTAGATGTACAATATGCACTATGTATAATATATGTGAGACTTTACCTGAGAGATAATAAAGCTGCTGTTTGAAGGAATAAAGTTCTTGGCGCCCATCATTGCTTACCAACGCCCATCATTGCTTACCAATACCCATCATTGCTTACCAACGCCCAGCCTGCACCCTGAAAATGCCGTTTGAGTAGCAAATAATACAGGCACTGATGTAAACTCCCTAAGAGCCGGGGAGGGTTACATTATTTATACGTATTCTATTGTTACATTGTAGTTTTGCACCTCTAGGTATACCTAGCACTTGCTACTATATTTATTCTGGGTGTTAGCCTCCTGCTGAGTGATTTTAATGATGATATCGATTTAAAAAAAGTTTTTCATCTTGCTATACTGTACTTCTAGGGACCAGCTTCTACCCTGGCTGGACTGCCTAATAGACCCTAAATAAGCACTCCAATCTTGCACAATAGTAAAGTTTTTCTTAAGCGGCAGATTGATACATTTCCCCTTGAAGCACCCCCCACCTTCCTGATATGCTTCTCGGGAGTAACCCTGCTGGGTGGGATCTGCTTTTACTTACAGTATCTCTTCTGTTGCAGGACTCATTACCCTTTTTACAATATTAAGCCTGAGCGGAGGATGACTTTTCAAAAGAGCTAATACCGTACTGTAGAAAGCGTGGAAAGAGACAGTACAGACGTTCAAGTTTCCAGCTCTGCGAACATTCCTTCTAGGGACATGTTTTTACCCCGACCTGCACGCTTGTCGTGTGAGGCAGTAACATCTATTCTCTTCCACAGGTCTCTCATATGTTCAGTTTTATTTTCTGGGAAGCAGACTATACCCAGACCATATTACCAATATAATACAATTATTGGGAGTTTCATTTTTGGGTATAAAGCCTGGAGACTGGTCAACACTGGGCTCACACCAGGTAACTAAAGGCCTCACCTAAACACTAGCCCTGCCAGCACTGCATGTACGCCAAAAGTTATTATATGGACAACAAACATGCTATTGACTGACATTTCAGACGTTAGAGGCATTTTATGTTTGAGTGCAAGAAAGATATTATAAGACATTATAGGCTAAAGCAGTAAAATTCAGGGCATTATTGAAAACCCTGCTCTATGATTGGATAATGCCCGGAATTTAAACCAATCAGTAATGCCCGGAATTTTAGCAGCTTGCAAAGTGCAGTTTTCAATGTGTTTATTTACAGCCAATCAGCTTTCAGAACAGCTGAGATAGGGCAGGGGATTGGTTTGCATGAAGTAAAAGCTCTGAGACAGGGCAGGGGATTGGTCAGGACATATCAGCAACGAGTTGACTCCTCCCCCTCCCGAGCTGACTGAGATTTTCTGAGCAGATTCAGTTGAATTTGGGGGGTGGGTGGGGGGGGGGGGGGGAAGGAGGGCGGGTAGAGAGTCTGCAAAGAAGTAAGAGGCTGTCTGCAGTTTCTTCGTGGCTGCAGTTTGTGTGTGTGTGTCAGTAGCAGTGTGTGTGTGTGCTGTTGTGTTGTATATCTGTGTAGAGGTGCTATGTGTGTGTGTATAGAGCTCCAGTGTGTGTGTGTGTGTGTGTGTGTGTGTGTGTGTGTGTGTGTCAGTAGCAGTGTTTATGGGTGTAGCATGTGTGTGTAGCAGCAGTTTGTGTGTGTGTGTGTGTGTGTAGAGGTGCTGTGTATAGAGGTGCAGTGTTGTGTGTGTGTATGTTGTGTATAGAGGTGCAGTGTTGTGTGTGTGTGTGTGTGTGTGTGTGTGTGTGTGTGTGTGTATATAGAGGTGCTGTGTTGTGCTGTGTTGTGTGTAGAGGTGGGGGGGGAGAGGAAAGTGCAAAGTTTAGTAAGTGGCTGCATTTGTGATTGTGGCTGAAGTGTGTGTGTGTGTGTGTGTGTGTGTTGTGCTGTTGTTGTATGTGTAGCAGCAATTTGTGTGTGTGTGGAGCTGATGTGTGTGTATAGAGCTACTGTGTGTGTGTGTGTGTGTGTGTGTATAGAGCTCCAGTGTGTGTGTGTCAGTAGCAGTGTTTATGGGTGTAGCATGTGTGTGTAGAGCTGCTGTGTTGTGTGTGTAGAGCTGCTGTGTTGTGTGTGTAGAGGTGCTGTGTTTTGAGTGTAGAGGAGGTGCTGTGTTGTGTGTCTAGAGCTCCAGTGTGTGTGTGTGTGTGTGGTGTGTGTAGAGGTGCTGTGTTGTGAGTGTAGAGGAGGTGCTGTGTTGTGAGTGGTGTGCTGCTGTGTGTGTGTGTACACAGAGGGGACGGCAGTGTGTGGATATAGATAGCTGCAGTGTAAGCTTATACTGTATAGAGGTGGTTTCATGTATTTACCATTTTATTTAAATAAAAAAATCTATTTAACTATACAAAAGTGTCTATTATTTATGAAATAAGCCTACATTTAGCCTATAATAGTAATAATCCCCACAGAACAGGGCATTACTGGCCAATAATGCCCTGGCTGGGTTAAAGTCCCTCGGCTTCGCCTCGGGCCTTCAACTCTTCCCGCCAGGGCATTATTGGCCAGTAATGCCCTGTTCTTCGGGCATTATTACTTAAATATGGATTTGTTCAGTTTAAAAACGTACAATGCAGAAGGGGGCATCTTCTTGCATTGCACACATTTTAAAGGCATTTTAAAATAAGGACTTCCCCAACTGAAAAATACACATTAAAAAATGTGTACTTACTGCATCTTTGCATAGCTTGACATCGTCAGACATTAGAGATACTTTCTCCATCACTTGCAAGGCCCTCTTGAAATATCCCGGGGTCCACATTAATGGCATTTGGCGATACACAGCTTGCAGACCTTCGCACAGCTCCACTTTTCCTACATGCAATAAAGAAAAAAAAATGGCATCTACTGTATGTTCAACCACCCTGCTCCATTTGCTGGATTACAGATGCATCAACAGAACAAATTATTATTATTATTATTAATAGTTTGTGTATAGTCACTGTTTCACTTTTCACATATAGAGAAAAAATATAATGAGTAATTATACAGAAGCCAGGGACATAGACAGTGGTTTGAGGTCAGGTGAATGTGGTAAGGCAGATATAAGAAGGTGTAGGAGAGTTAAGCACTTTTAGCAAAGAAACACAAAGGGAGTTCTTAACTAAAGTGCTAATTTGGGGCAAAACCAGTGCAGCCACAGCATCTCTTTAATGAAAGAAAAGTACTCTCATTGAAAGCAATTGGAGTTTCTCTTTTGATAGTGTACATCTCGTGCAATTCTTTCGCAGTTTTGCAGCGGGGAGACTTAAGCAAATAAACACCTTAAGTTCAAACTTTTTCTCAATGGATGACGGGGAGAACATCTAGTGAAGGTAAAAAGTGGGTTCTACTTCTACAGTAGATATAGGAAGTGGTAAGGGCGCTCTAATAGGAGTTTTTTCCTCTATGCTATTGTCTTTCCAATAAAACCTTTTTTTGCATTATTTTGATCCCTCTCCTCCGTTTTTTGGCTGTGCGCTACAGCTCATCTTTTCTCTGCTTCTACAGCAGTTTCATGTAGAATTGCAGGGGAATCTACTTAACACAGCAAATCAATCTGCCAACATCCCGAAGTCCTGTTAAGACTTCACCTCCAGCATCCACTGAACTCTTAGGGTGCACTATAGACCTAGTTATGGCATGGGATCTGGCACTCCAGGGCAGCTATATCATTATCCTCCTGCTCATTTTTCTAGGGGACATTGCGTTCTGCGCTAATGTTGAGCGCAGAACGCACTCAATGAGAAAGTGGAACAGTCATCATGTGATTGTGAGTACCGGAAAGGCTGTGGTACTTTCCTCTGGCACTCAAAGGGTTAAAGCAGCAATTATCCCCCCTTTTTAAATTTTTTATTACAGAATTCAAACTGGGGGCCCTCCAGCTGAAACACGGTATTTTTTTAACTCTGGGGATCCCTCGGATCCAGGTCTTGTTGTCTGTGTTTTTGCTCACTTTAGGAAAACCAAAATGGCCACCAAATCTCGTGGAACTATAGGAAGCCACGAGATTGTTGTGAAAACCAACAAGTTCAAATGCTGTAAAGTTTTTTTTTTTTTTTTTTTTAAACAGTACCACAGATGGACAGGATTGCGGCTTTAAGGACAGGGATCAGCACGAGAACCCCTCATTGGGAAAGACTGGGTTAACAATATATCCCCCCCCCTCTCCCCTCTATTTATGGATTTTACCAATTTTACCATAAATGTATGTATTGAGTCAAGTCTAATACATTCTCTAAACACCTACAAAGCCATTATATGATACATTTTCCCTAAACTCACAAATCCATACATAAATTAAACTTAAACACGGCATGTTAGCTTTACCGATTAATACACATCTTGCACTGGATAATCTTGTCTTCAGAAGAAGCAGCTGTTAAAACATTCAGCCTTTTCCAGCAACTAGCTCTCTGGAGTTATAATGACCTATATTTGTCCTACAAAATTATATTTTCCCCTTAACGACTTTGTTTCTGAAGAAGCCAGCAATGCTGTGCAATGCACTGCAGGTCTGTCAGGCAACACAGGGGGCTTAATGTATCGTCTGA
Source organism: Ascaphus truei (assembly GCF_040206685.1). Taxonomy (NCBI): domain Eukaryota; kingdom Metazoa; phylum Chordata; class Amphibia; order Anura; family Ascaphidae; genus Ascaphus; species Ascaphus truei. The sequence continues at coordinate 93,617,189 of NC_134483.1, read as the reverse complement.
ATTCCTAAACGGCATCAGTGGCTCGAGGGGGTAAAGAGCAGTCATAAAGTTCACAGACAAAACTCAGCCGCTCAGCTAAATTTAGCCATCTGCGGCAGACTATGCCCACGGGCCTCTATTGGAGAAGTCTGTTCAATTAGTGTTGGCAAGATTGCAGGAACCATGACATGGCAGGAAACATTGGAGTTCACAGACTGTAAATGTAATCTGGTTTCCTGTATTATCTATGATTTGTAGCTCATCGATTTGATGCAGAAACAAATCAAATGAGGAGCAAAAATCCATTGCTATGCTAATAAGAGAAAGAGTGAGCAACAACAGGTTTATTTTTACCTCGGAAAGCGTTTCAACATTCACCCCCGTTTGGACCAATTGTTCTTTCAACTCCAGCAGTCAAATTAAATCAGAATCAAGATGTGCAGGCTGCAGCGACATATTTTGTATAGGCAGACGAGGGCTTCTGCTTTTTTTTCAAAAAGCACTATACTAAACACGAAGGAGCCCACCGCTCGGCACAAAACACGTAGACGTCCTAATTAGACTAGGTGGGTGCATCCAAGGGGAAAATGAGAAGCAAAATGCAGGGAAACCCACAGAGGGGTAAAGGAAAAGTCCCTTAATCCATGTACAACCACCAGGAAGTCACACCAGTGGCTATCAGTATAGCGGTAGAGGGGCTAGTGCCCTAGGGAACGACACTGGGGTATGGAATGGTGAGAATTGTAGGGATAGGAACATGAGTACAAAGAGGGAAAGCGGAGGTCTTGGCAGATAGCACAGTATTTGACTGAATATGCCCACTGGGCACCACTTGTGCTAGCGGGGCTGCTATCCTGTGCAGACTGTATTGTGTTTTTATTGGTACACCCTAGTCATTGACTATCGCTTATAAGTGGATGGTTACTTATCCAGTCAGTGTTATTTCACAGGGGTTATTATATTTTATGAGCAATTTCAATAAAGTTTATTTTAATACATCCATCCACCATGCGGTACCTCCGCTTTCCCTCTTTGTACTCATGTTCCTATCCCTACAATTCTCACCATTCCACACCCCAGTGTCGTTCCCTAGGGCACTAGCCCCTCTACCGCTATACTGATAGCCACTGGTGTGACTTCCTGGTGGTTGTACATTGATTAAGGGACTTTTCCTTTACCCCCCTGTGGGTTTTCACTGCGCTTTGTATTTGAAAAAGCACTAGTTAAACTTAAGGCTGTGCTTATAGTGCCGGCCACGGAGCGTCAAAACAAATACATTGAATCCGTTGCACGCGCTTATAGTAGGCGTGACGGAGTGATGCAGCAACCAAAATCTCTGTAGTCCGTAAAATTTTATTTTTACAGCGACTGTCTCACCATGTGACAGGCTATAAACCAATCAGATAGCTTCTGATGCATGGAGATGGGGGATGTGTGTGTGAGTGCAGGGAGAGGGGAGTGCAGGGAGAGGGGGGATGTGTGTGTGTGAGTGCAGGGAGAGGGGGGATGTGTGTGTGAGTGCAGGGAGAGGGTGGATGTGTGTGTGAGTGCAGGGAGAGGGGGGATGTGTGTGTGAGTGCAGTAAGAGGGGAGGTGTGTGTGAGTGCAGGGAGAGGGGGGATGTGTGTGCGTGTGCAGGGAGAGGGGGGATGTGTGTGTGAGTGCAGGGAGAGGGGGGATGTGTGTGTGAGTGCAGGGAGAGGGGGATGTGTGTGTGAGTGCAGAGAGGGGGTGTGTGTGAGTGCAGGGAGAGGAGGGATGGGTGAGTTAGTGCAGGGAGAGGAGGGATGGGTGTGTGAGTGCAGGGAGAGGAGGGATGGGTGTGTGAGTGCAGGGAGAGGGGGGATGGGTGTGAGTGCAGGGAGAGGGGGGATGGGTGTGTGAGTGCAGGGAGAGGAGGGATGTGTGTGTGAGTGCAGTGATCGGGGAGTGCAGGGAGAGGGGATGTGTGTGTGAGTGCAGGGAGAGGAGGGATGGGTGTGTGAGTGCAGGGAGAGGAAGGATGGGTGTGTGAGTGCAGGGAGAGGGGGGATGGGTGTGTGAGTGCAGGGAGAGGGGGGAAGGGTGTGTGAGTGCAGGGAGAGGGGGGATGGGTGTGTGAGTGCAGGGAGAGGAGGGATGGGTGTGTGAGTGCAGGGAGAGGAGGGATGGGTGTCTGAGTGCAGGGAGAGGCGGGATGGGTGTGTGAGTGCAGGGAAAGGCGGGATGTGTGTGTGAGTGCAGGGAGAGGGGGGATGTGTGTGTGAGTGCAGGGAGAGGGGGGATGTGTGTGTGAGTGCAGTGATCGGGGAGTGCAGGGAGAGGGGATGTGTGTGTGAGTGCAGGGAAAGGCGGGATGTGTGTGTGAGTGCAGGGAGAGGAGGGATGGGTGTGTGAGTGCAGGGAGAGGCGGGATGGGTGTGTGAGTGCAGGGAAAGGCGGGATGTGTGTGTGAGTGCAGGGAGAGGGGGGATGTGTGTGTGAGTGCAGGGAGAGGGGGGATGTGTGTGTGAGTGCAGTGATCGGGGATGTGTGTGTGAGTGCAGGGAGAGGAGGGATGGGTGTGTGAGTGCAGGGAGAGGAAGGATGGGTGTGTGAGTGCAGGGAGAGGGGGGATGGGTGTGTGAGTGCAGGGAGAGGGGGGATGGGTGTGTGAGTGCAGGGAGAGGGGGGATGGGTGTGTGAGTGCAGGGAGAGGGGGGATGGGTGTGTGAGTGCAAGGAGAGGAGGGATGGGTGTGTGAGTGCAGGGAGAGGGGGGATGGGTGTGTGAGTGCAGGGAGAGGGGGGATGGGTGTGTGAGTGCAGGGAGAGGGGGGATGGGTGTGTGAGTGCAGGGAGAGGGGGGATGGGTGTGTGAGTGCAGGGAGAGGAGGGATGGGTGTGTGAGTGCAGGGGGAGGAGGGATGGGTGTGTGAGTGCAGTGATCGGGGAGTGCAGGGAGAGGGGATGTGTGTGTGAGTGCAGGGAGAGGAGGGATGGGTGTGTGAGTGCAGGGAGAGGAGGGATGGGTGTGTGAGTGCAGGGAGAGGAGGGATGGGTGTGTGAGTGCAGGGAGAGGACGGATGGGTGTGTGAGTGCAGGGAGAGGAGGGATGGGTGTGTGAGTGCAGTGATCGGGGAGTGCAGGGAGAGGGGATGTGTGTGTGAGTGCAGGGAGAGGAGGGATGGGTGTGTGAGTGCAGGGAGAGGAGGGATGGGTGTGTGAGTGCCTTCCCCCTTGCCTGACGTCACACCCCTGGTAGCCAGAGACGTCTCCAAAACAGATTACAACTTTCGCAATGGCTACGGAGACGGGTGACGTGATCCGTAGCCGGCACTATAAGCGCAGCTCCTTACTACAGCGATCATGCCCCTTGCTGTGTGCTTTTCACAGATTGCTTATTTGCTTTTCAAATGTAGCCCAAAATTCCTGTCTGCATTAAAAACAAATACAAACTGGTTTGGCAGTGTCTGCTGCTGTTTATTCTCTCGTGGAGTTTATATTGCTGCTGTAATCTTATGTCCCCATGTTTAATTGCATAAGACACCTTGCAGTGTTGGAAGATGTTTTATGGAGTAAATATGACCATGTGTGTCTCCTATACATAAGATCCCCCTCTTGTGCTCTATTACTGAAGATGCAGTTCCATCTAGGACCAAAGAGAACTACATGTAGTGTGTATGTGTAAAGAATTAAATGTTCAGGATTCAAAGTTTAAAAAATAAAAATAAAAAATAGTATGAGTAAAACCAATTTTTTTTTAATTGTAAACTTTGGTTTCTGGGAGGCCAAATGCTTTGGAGGGATTTTTACAATGTCCATCTCCTCTTTCTTGTGATCAGACTGACTGTGTTAGCCAGTGGCAAATTGTCAATCTTTGCCTTTCCTAACGTCACTTAGATGAAGATTCCGAAGTGATAGCTGCAGCTACTCCGTCAAGGGCAGAGAATGTGGCACACACTGCTCTTGTGCTTTGGGTGATGTCCCACTAGGGCTCCTAATTCAATATGCTGTGGAGCTGATTCCCTGTTTGGGGAAGAGATCGTTCAAATGAGTGTATCTGAAAGCCCTGTAAACACCAAGGTTTTGGGGTTGCTGCAGTTGAGACCCAGTGCAGTAACCGATGAGAGGAATTATTCAGCAGTGTAACAATTCCCACAGTAGAAAAAATATCAACTGTTTTTAACTTATTGTACATGCCTTTTCCAGGAGTCATGGCATTGAAAAAAAAAAGTGTTTGGGTGCTATTGTTTCATGGCCACTGGTCATTGAGAGAGGTAAACCTGGTTTAAGATTGACAATATAGAGAAAGCCTGGTGCTACCAAACAAACACCCATCCAGTATTGTCCTTGTAATATAAGGGATAAGAATACCTCCATAAGTCCAATAATCATATGAAATATTAGGGGTGGGGGGAGTGGGGTTGTATGACCCAATAAAGTCCAACATTGTTTATGCGTGAGCCCCCTCTGGATCTTTTCATGTTTGTGGATGGTGCTCCGTTTTTCTCTACTCATCTTCCTGGTTTAAGATGGAGCCCAGTTCCAAGAGATTTTGGACAAACAACCTTAGCTCCTAGTGCTTTGGTACTAAAACATTCACTGTAGTCTCTTCGGGGCATGAAACCATTGCACTGGCACCTTCTAGAATGCAGAGAGAGCTGCATGCACTATTAATGCTATGTACGTGCACTATTAATGCTATGTACGTAGCACAAGCATGTCAAACTCAAAGGCTAACACAGGCCAAATAAACAAGGTTTAAGTTTATGTGGGCCGCAAAAAAACAAAAACTTAAATTTTCATAGAAACGTAGGTTTATTTTGAAAAGTACAGTATAAAAAAAAGAACAAGAACAATGATAAAATTAATGTTTTGTTCCTGACACTTGGCATCTCTGACTCTCCGACTCTCCCTCCCACTCTCTCCGACTCTCAGACACTCTCTCTCCCTCTCTGACACTCTCTCACAGACACTCACACACACACACACACTCACTCGCAGACACACTCACTCGCAGACACACTCACTCGCAGACACACACACTCGCAGACACACACACTCGCAGACACACACACTCGCAGACACACACTCACAAACACACACTCACAGACACACACTCACAGACACATGGGTGGAATCGGAACGGAATCGGAGCGGGGGGTGATCGGAGCAGGGGGGTGATCAGAACGGAATCGGAGCAGGGGTGATCGGAGCAGGGGAGGGATCGGAGCAGGTGGGGGAATCGGTGCTGGAGGGCAAGGGGGAAGCAAGGCAGTCATGGAGCAGTACTAACCTGACTTGCTCCATGCAGCAGGAAGAGGCGGGCCTGGTTTGCAAGCTCAGATAGAGCTTGTTGCGGGCCCAAAAAACATTCTGGCAGCGTGCCAACAAGTGCCAGCCAATCAGGAGAGGTTTTTTTCCCCCCTCTTTGCAGAGAGCGCGCGCTGCCTGGCACATTGCAAGCTAAATATTGGCTGGGCCGCAAAGATAATCTTTGCGGGCCGCATGCGGCCCGTGGGCCGCGAGTTTGACATGCTTGCCGTAGCATATTTGGCTAATTAATTTTTTTAGTAGCCACATATGGGGCCAGTTTGTAATATAATGCTTTCTTAATCACAGAGAAGCTGACCGTAAAAAGAAAGGGTGCTTAGCATTCGCCATTAGAGATAACTGACTATTCTACTGGTTTCTCAAATCTAAATATACAGTACAGCTGAACCCCGTTATAACGCGGTGCTCGGGGGTTAATTTATAATTTATAATAACATGCAGGGGGGGAGGGGGGGAGTGGGAGGGGGGGAGGTGGGAGACGGACAGTGTGTGTGTGTGTGTGGGGGGGGGACAGTGTGTGTGTGGGGGGGGGACAGTGTGTGTGTGTGTGGGGGGGGACAGTGTGTGTGTGTGTGTGGGGGGGGACAGTGTGTGTGTGTGGGGGGGGACAGTGTGTGTGTGTGTGGGGGGACGACAGTGTGTGTGTGTGGGGGGGGGACTGTGTGTGTGTGTGGGGGGGGGACAGTGTGTGTGTGGGAGGGGGGGCACTGTGTGTGGGGGGGGACAGTGTGTGTGTGGGAGGGGGGACAGTGTGTGTGTGGGGGGGACAGTGTGTGTGTGTGTGGGGGGGACAGTGTGTGTGGGGGGGGACAGTGTGTGTGTGTGGGGGGGACAGTGTGTGTGGTGGGAAGGACGACAGTGTGTGTGTGTGTCTGTCTGTGTGTGTGTGGGGGGACGACAGTGTGTGTGTGTGTGGGGGGGACACAGTGTGTGTGGGGGACCGTGTGTGTGTGTGTAGAACACTGTAGGGGGGGAACGGAGCTGCGCGGGGGGGGGGGAAATGGAGCTGCGCAGGGGGGGGTGAACGGAGCTGCGCAGGGGGGGGGGGAACGGAGCTGCGCAGGGGGGGGGGGAACACAAACAGAGAGGGGGGAGTGGAGAAACAGACAGGGGGAGTGGAGAGAGAGGGGGAGCGGGAAATTGTACTCCCGGGCAACGCCGGGTCTCTCAGCTAGTATATATATATATATATATATATATATAGCAAAGCAATGGAACAACAGGCACTCCGTAATAACAGTCTCTGATGAGGGTGCAAATCCTATACAAATAGTAAGCAATACGATACCATTTTGGAGACGAAATCAAAAGGCAGCACTCCAGAAATGATCCAAAAAATGTATTAAAGATGAGACACACAATTGAGTCTCCAAAATGGTGTCGTATTGCTATATATATATATATATATATATATATATATATATATATATATATATATATATATATATATATATATAAACAAAACCTTGGAGACGTGTCGGGAGCCACGCTTAGACCGCGTTATAAGCGGATCTGCATTGTAGCGGATCGCGCTATAATGGGGTTGAGCTTTACTTTGCAAACAATTAAACATGTAGTTAACGTCACGAATGCAATCATTCTCAATACAAACTTCCACAAGTTTCTTTGGTAAACCAGGATTTTTCTTCTTCAGAGATGACCATTGAAGGAAAGATTGGGAGAGTATGCTTGCTAAAGAACAGATCATAGCTGCGATGTGAGACATCACATCTGATCCTGCGGTAACTGCCCTTCAAGTCAATGGCAGTGACCGCAAGATCGTGTGCGATGTCCTGCACCGTGGCTACATGACTCCTAGTCAATGACAGACAATGACATTAAATCCTCCCAACTCACCATGTGACGTTGAAGACTAAAATCAGACACTAACAGGCATATTAAAATATTTTTTCAGAGGCAATAATTGCTCCATTTTACCCCCTTAAACTTCTCAACATCGTTAATGTTTCTCATTTGCTATCATGTCCTGCTGTTCTAAGTATTGCTTCATGCTTTTTTTTTTCTTTTTAGAAAGAGCTGGAATAACCCGAAAATGGAAAGAGCTAAAGGAAACAGGCCCAAGGCTAGCAATGATTTGTTCATTGATTTTTGTTCCTGAGGATTGAATTCCGCTGTCAAACTATACACAGGCAGTAAAGACAATAGAAGTATTGTTATCCTCTTTAACTGGTTAAAAGTACAGACCGTTCCCGAAGGTGAAGGTCCTGGGTAGATTCATGTAGTATGTGCAATAATAAAATCAGAACCATAAAAAATATTTTGACCCACATTGTGACATACTGTACTGTATATAGTTCTCATTTGTTAAGACACCTGTCTGGAAGCAAGTAATAATAACAAAGATTATTAGCAAAGTATAGTAGGTGAACGGTTTTGGCCAGTCTAACTTACCGATCAGTGCGTAGCCAAAGAGTTGTGCACTGTAACCCGCAGTGTTTTCCTGTTTAAGGCCAGCAAGCAACAGTGAAGCACCAAGATTTCTCTCTTGATCCCACTGAAATATCGAGACCAAAATGTATTAAATAGGGGTACCAGCCATACTGTATAAAACGGAGTAACCATATTTGCGTCTCTTTTGGTGAGGCCTAAACCGATCACATCTTAATTACAATCAAACTCCACAACAATACGGTTAAATGCAAACCGACATCAAAATTCAGTTTAATTAAAAATCATGCAACTGGTTATGTGCAAAATCTGGTGGCACCGCTATTGCTCGGCGCTTGGGGAGACAGATAAAATTGATTTGGAAGCGCGCTCAGCAGTAGTCAGTGCACACAGCCACACACACAGAAACAGCCCCAATCCACCCAATGACACGACAGCCCCGCTCGCACTTGCAAAATTATGCAGGACAGCCTGCGCTCATGCTTGGAGAGTGGGTGATGTCACAGCTCAAGCACAAGCTTGCTCAACGTAGCAGCAGCATAAGGCCGAGCTCATGGTGGCTGCGTCGCTATGTCTGTGCGTACGTCAAGGACTCTAACCTGGTTGCCTACAGTAGTTCAAGTGCCCATGGCACTGCGCGCATCGACGCTGCTACATTTTGCCGCAACAATAGACGTTTAAATTTCAGGCTGCAGTCGCGTGACTAAAAAAACTAACGGCAAATACAATAGATCTCTTACAAAAAAAAAGTTGGATATCTTATTAGAAAGGAAAGGTATACAGGGATATACCATATACTGTAAGTAAACATGGGAAGGATGTTGATCCGGGGAGAAATCTGATTGCCAATATCTGGAGTCAGGAAGGAATTTATTTTCCCCTTATGAGACAGCTTTGGATAATGTTTCACTGGGGTTTTATGTTTACATTCCTCTGGATCAAGTACTGTAAATACAAATATAGGATTAGTATCTGTTGACTAAATTTAACATAGGTTGAACTCAATGGACATGTGTTTTTCAACCTCATCTACTATGTAACTAACATTTACTGTGGTGCACCGTGTTGCTTTTTCTTGTATTAGCATCAGGAACAGATTTGGGTGTCTTAGCACACAAGTACTTCTGGTGTATAAACCACCATGAATTTATTGTGTTATATCATATCGCAATATCGATCACATTTAAATACTGGATCTTTTCATTTTTGGGATCTAAAATTGGAACCAGTCTACTGTTAATTAAATGTATTAAAGAAATAAAAAGATATCACGAGGGAGAATAGCGCTTAACTTTACCTGTTCCCACAGTCTGTCTGGGCTCCTATTGCAATAAATGCATGCAAACACAGAAATATTAACTGCATAAAAAAATGTGTATTAATTTCTACAGGATATCTTACCTTGAGCTCTGGTTTCCCCGAAAGATATTTGTGCAAGACATAGAGGGAAAGAAGCTGTGTGGAGACCTCCTCAAAACTCTCTTGAAGCATGATCTCATAGACCACAGATACGGCATCTTGCAAAGAACAGGAGAGGGAAATGGTTTAAATACGGGTAATACACACAGGGCAGAAAGTAAAATCAGTCACTATGATGCAATGACTGCATAGTGCTAGCTGATGTACAGTTCTCACGAAACATTACTTGCAATGTTTTATTTCTAAAGCTGCCGTGTCACAAAGCAATGTAAGATTCAATAGATACACCAGTTTTACCTTCCTGCGGAAGAGGGTGAAAGAAGTTCTACTCTAACCTCCCAGGAGATAGGGTGTGAGAGAGGAGGTCTAGCACTACCCTCCTGTGGGAGAGCTTGTGCGTAGGAGAGTGGAGTTCTTCCCTGCTCTAGGAGTAGGTGTGGAAGGAGATGAGGTCTGGCTCTGATCCTGAAAGGGAATTAGAGGGCTATGAGTCTACCCCATTGCTGGGCAAGCATGCCATTCTAGGCTGGCCGTCCTAGAGACCATCCAGACCAAAATAGCCAAAGACAATGGGCAAGCACCATCCTGAATTCCTGTACTGCAGAAGACTATGCTGCACTAAGGAAGGAGAGAAAGAAAATAAAGATGCTTGTGCACCTTGCCTCTGCCTGGGCGTCAGTTACTGGGCAGGAGGCAGATGGACTCCAATGACAGGAGTTGATATCCTATTCTTGGGATCCTGTCATAGCTGGAGGCGCTGTACCATGAGTGTGAGCAACCAAGAAATGTCCCTAAAGCCTGACCCATTGCCCATACCATTGCGCAGCTCAGCTTCTCCTGATACCACAGGTAGGCTTCAGCACCACACAAGAAGCAGTAACCAGGGTAGTTTCCCAGTGGAGGGGGGAAACAGGGTTACATATATATTTTTTTTTACAAGTACACCCCACTAAACATTACTTTGAAACTTCACATTAATTGTAGCAGAAACATTCAGCAACTTCTACCACATTGGAAAATATCATTCTGAGCTCACTTTACACACAAATCCTTCATGATCACTTTGCCAACAAGCAAATTAAATAGCAAAAAGCACAGCCCAGAACATGAATTGGTTCCTTCATTATTCTATGAAATCTGCATCAAAATCAACACAATGGGTAGCAAAAACGGGCCACATGAAACAGTCCATCATGTCAGGCACAGTATTTTAGGCATGTAGAGAACAGGCCATTTCCCTGGAGTCAAAGCCTGCTATGTAATAAAGAGGAAAACAAAAGAATAGATAGTCAATGTACTCATTTCCACAATAGAAGAAGTTGTATCAATGTGTTACAATGCTTCTGAGATAATGAAGAGGAAGATACATTCTGTTGCAACTAATGTATCATACAATTTACTGACCTGAAAAAACACCTATACCAAGAAAACTCTTACTATTAAACACTAGAAGGGTAATTTTATACACCCGAAAGCAGAAGTTCCAGCCGTTTATGGTCGAAAATCCCTTAATTGAAGTCACTATTGAAGTCAATGGGGTTTTTCGTCTGAAAAAGGAACCAACAGCCGTGGAACTTAATATTGTTATAAGTCCCTAAACGTAGCAGCTATATAAAAGGGGCATATAGGGAACGTAAAGATGCATGTCTGTGTCATCAATCAAAATATTTAATGTAAAAACAAATAAACACCATTTTGGAAAACTATAAAAACTCAGACAACGCTAGAAAGGTAAAATAATATAACTTTCTATTTCAATAAAGGTACAGTAGAAGATTAACAAGGCTCACTTACAGGAAACGGAGTGATGTAAAAGAGTCACAGAAACACTTCTCTTGCAGAAGGGAGATAAGACACCTCCGAAAACCCACCAATAATTATATTGGGCAGACATATCAATGTTATTAAAATTGTAATTGGGCTGAGAATTTGTCGTTTTCACCTGTTGAGAGCATGTGTATAAAGCTCAAGCAAAGTGTGGTGCCTAGTCACACAAATACAGTAAAAACACATGTATTTCTCCATCTGTGCCAAATGCAGGAAACAATGCAAATAATTTGAGGAGTTATATAAACACATGATGTAATTACGTTATAATACATGCAGTGCAAGAGGTGGTAATTACTTTGATACACTGGTTCTTTGAGACACATAAATAGATGTTTTCAGCATCCCTTGGCCACCTTGGATTTAACTGTTGGATGAAGACATTTTCAGAAAAGGGATCATGAAGGTCTGGTTGCATTATATTCTGTGTGCACAATTTGTACAAATTCTTTGTATGCTCATGTGAGCTTTTCAGTATTTATGTTACAATATTGATTAGTTAACCTTTTGCATATCAAAAACGGATTGTGCAGCAGAATCCTCAGGCAGTGAAGGGTTCAACAAATGATTTATCATTCTCCTCTATGGAGATATCTCAGAACTAGTGTAGCACACGACTCGGGCACAGACAAGCTCAGAACATTCTTCCAGAGACTACAATGATGAGTGTATTCAGCACGTGCCTTGGCAGTAACATTCATCTCTGAACCTGCCCATGGCAAATGACTTTTCTAGAAGGAATATACCTCAAAGGTTCAATTATTGTCTATGATGAAACTTCTGAACTTGTTAGGACGTGAACGGTTCAGTTTCAAATGGCGAATGAAGGAACTTCTTCTGTGGATGTAAAATAATGCACCACCTATCGATGCACAATAAAATGACACAAATAAAATGTCATAATGTCCATCTGAGTATAGAATATATAAATAGAGCTTTATACCTGCATAATTCTCATTCTTTATGAATGTATCCAGTAACAGGTTGACTGTGAAGGCATCAAGAAAAATTCCATATTGAACCTGTACCAACAAAAAAGAGAAACAAACTAAAGACAAATAAGGTACGCCGAGTTTTTCTTCTTCTGGAAAAAAATAACAGTACTTTTAATTGCTTTACCTTTTATTAATGTAAAACTCCAGATATGTATCTGCATAAGATGTATGGATGTTTTGTTTTTTATATTTGCTGATGATACTAAATTGTGTAAGGTAATAGAATCAGAGCAGGATGTAATTTCTCTTCAGAAGGACTTGGAGAGACTGGAAACGTGGGCAGGTAAATGGCAGATGAGGTTTAATACAGATAAATGTAAGGTTATGCATTTGGGATGCAAGAATAAAAAGGCGAATTACAAATGAAATGGGGATAAATTGGGGGAATCCTTGATGGAGAAGGATTTAGGAGTGCTTGTTGACAGCAGGCTTAGCAATAGTGCCCAAAGTCATGCAGTAGCTGCAAAGGCAAACAAGATCTTATCTTGCATCAAATGGGCAATGGATGGAAGGGAAGTAAACATAATTATGCCCCTTTACAAAGCGTTAGTAAGACCACACCTTGAATATGGAGTACAATTTTGGCCACCAATCCTAAGAAAATACATTAGGTGAACTAGAGAGAGTGCAGAGAAGAGCCACCAAATTAATAAAGGGGATGGACAATCTAACTTATGAGAAGAGGCTAGCTAAATTAGATTTATTTACATTAGAAAAGAGGCGTCTAAGAGGGGATATGATAACTATACACAAATATATTCGGGGACAATACAAGGAGCTTTCAAAAGAACTATTCATCCCAAGGGCAGTACAAAGGACTCGGGGGCATCCCTTAAGGTTGGAGGAAAGGAGATTTCACCAGCAACAAAGGAAAGGGTTCTTTACCGTAAGGGCAGTTAAAATGTGGAATTCATTACCCATGGAGACTGTGATGGCAGATACAATAGATTTGTTCAAAAAAAGTATGGACATCTTTTTAGAAAGAAAAGGCATACAGGGATATACCAAATAAGTATACATGGGAAGGATGTTGATCCAGGGATTAATCCGATTGCCAATTCTTAGAGTCAGGAAGGAATTTATTTTTGCCCTTATGAGATATCATTGGATGATATGACTCTGGGGTTTTTTGTTTGCCTTCCTCTGGATCAATAAGTATAGATTTAGGATAAAGTATCTGTTGTCTAAATTTAGCATAGGTTGAACTTGATGGACGGAAGCCTTTTTTCAACCTCATCTACTATGTAACTATACTGTAATCTTTTAAAGCAAATTGTTTTTAATCTTCAGCGTTTCCACAATGTAAGTTGGTTTGGACATTGATGGCTGGCAGCACTAATGTTATTTATCCTCTCTGTTGCCTCCTTTGGCTCTTGAGAAGGACGGGAAAGGGAACATGTAGACGTCTGTTAGAGGAAGATACCGACACACACACACACACACACACACACACGTTTTTATAGTTTATTAATTGCAATTGAATAAATATCAATTAAAAAGGAAAAAAAAAAGATCTTGTTGAAATACCAAAAGTAGAATGCATGGAAATCATGTTATTATTGTTTAACTTACAACCTGTATGTGTACCAGGGCCAATCGCAACCCAAGTACAAAGGAGACGACTTGTTATAAAAGGATATTACACTCTAAAGTAGTGTTACAGGTTTATTTTATGTAAATTGGTATCTGTGCACCCAGAATACACATTATATGTAGTGAAGATGCTTTTGATGTGGTTTTTCAAAATTAACTAGGTCCTTGTACAGATGCTATCAATAATACGGCACCTTAAACAATCTTACCTTATTGTTCAAGGTGTACAAAGCTTTGTCTTGGGCTCCATATTTAAGACACTGTCGGATCCAACCATGTATTGTCCAGTTTCTCAAGTACCAGCAATTTGAACTATGACGAAACCTTAAGGGCAGAGCAAGAGAGAATTAAATATATGCAACATTCTATTTCGTTGCAATAAGTACAGTAGGACAGTGCAGACAGTAGACAACAAATAGTGACCCGACACCCTTTTTGTGACTGAAAAATGATTTTCTCTAATTACTAACACAGTAACTGCAGATCCTGTGAAATCAGGCAGCTTTCATTAGATATATATATATACAGTATATATATATATATATATATATATATATATATATATAAAAAAAGAAAGAAAAAACAGGCGCACACCTAGTGCATTAATATCATAAAAATTGTATTCATACATAAACATAAAACATAAAATCGAACAAATGCCCACTCACAAAGGTACAGCAATAAAAAGCATGTATGAGATTGGCTCTCATGTGCCAGCAACACGATCCTCACAGTCCGGCTCGAGGCAATGGCGTCGTCACGTGACCCTCCTTCGTGTAGCCGGAAACGGAACGACTCCCACTCAGTGTTCGACAAGAGAAGTCCCTCCGGAAACCAATCCGGGATCCCCTGATGAAGTCATCATCGATGACGAAATGCGTAGGGCGTGGTTAGATTGCTGCCGCCATTTGCCTATGAACGTTGCCGCTATTGGACGTGAGAAATGAGCTCCTGTGTGTCTCACACGGCCCCAACATCAATACAGAGGATTTCCAAAGCATTGGTTTCCGGAGGGACTTCTCTTGTCGAACACTGAGTGGGAGTCGTTCCGTTTCCGTCTACACGAAGGAGGGTCACGTGACGACGCCATTGCCTCGAGCCGGACTGTGAGGACCGTGTTGCTGGCACATGAGAGCCAATCTCATACATGCTTTTTATTGCTGTACCTTTGTGAGTGGGCATTTGTTCGATTTTATGTTTTATGTTTATGTATGAATACAATTTTTATGATATTAATGCACTAGGTGTGCGCCTGTTTTTTCTTTCTTTTTTTACAGATATGGTTAGGGATTGGTGATCCCTTTGAAACGGGCTGCAGGAACCTGGTTGCTATTACTATTGGAACAGGACTTTGTTTTTTCAACGGTTTTTTTCTTCACTTTTTAAACATTTTTTATATTCGTTAACAATATTTTTTAATATATATTTTTATTAAACTTATAGTATAACATATATGCATTTTTTATCATTTCAATATTTTTATAGTGTTGATAAAACCATATTGAATTAATTTATTGTATTTTTTACTTAGTCTTTATCATTGTGTATTGGCTAATATCTTGCCGCCCCACTAAACGCATTTATGATTAGCTTTACTGGTTCTTCAATGTATTAACTTTAGTCAGGATATAATAGAGGCGCTACATCATTCTTGTTTGTTTTGTTATATATATACAGTGGTTGACAAATCATCAAAAAATCTACTCGCCACACAAACGTGTGCTGCTTGGGCCAATATTTACTCGCCCGGGGGTTAAATCCACTCGCCCGGGGCGAGCAAATGTATAGATTTGTCGAACACTGTATATATATATATATATATATATATATGTATATGTATATATATATATATATATATATATATATAAAATTACCCATGCTCTTCTTTTCTCTAGAAAAACTAAATCAGTAGAAACAATGTTTGTAACACTTTGTACAATATAATCTGTCTTCTTAAATTCCTACGAGGGATTTATATGTACGTGCTAGAAGATAAATTAATCCCATGATACCCTGAATTAAAGGCTCTCCTGCACATCTTAGTGTTTCTGACGTGGAAACAGATGTTTCTGAAGAAAGAGAAAAGCCACAAACAAAAAACAACAAAAAAAAAACCCAGACAAAATCATCATATTGCCTGTGAACTATAGGGTTGTTTTAAATACTGTATCATGCTGCAATCACTGATGAGTGAAAGCAAACTGGCAACAAAAAAAAAAGGGGACAAAAGATGTACTCAAAGTATGAAGAAATGCACACTACAATTTATATTGGTTCTGTCACGTGAAATAGATCGGGCAACTAGGCAGAATGAGAAGGAGGTTGGCACAAAAATGGAACTCCACGTGGGATAAACGGGATTTAAGGGGCCATATTAAGAGGCAAGGGGTTAATAATTATCCTTCCTACAGAACCTGAAATCCCAATTACTCAATTGTTATTCGTTTCCCCCTAGAGCTGATCCACACTATTTCTAATCTCCCTCCCCCTCTCGTTTCCGGAGATATTACCTTTTTATGTGCCAGTTATCTGGTTCTTTTGGGGAAATCAATAGGGCTGCCATCTATGCCTAAGTCCCACGGCCTAATAGGAAGCCGCAATGTAAATCAGAGCAAGATATTGCAGCTTCCTATTGGACAACCCCGGCAGCCACCTCTGATTTTTCTGTCATTTTACCTACACAAAAAAGGTAAGTATCTTAGCAAATAGCAATAGAGCAGTTCAGCTCTGTGGGGCCTCCTCCTGTTTCCAATTATGTAAAAAAAAATAAAAAAATGATACAATTCCAAAAATAAAGGGATTGCTACTTTATGACCATTATATACAAATGTATTATTAAATAATAATCTATGATGTTTCAAGACACGTCCGAATTGTTTTTTTGTCATTGTCTAAACGTAGACACAGTAATCTTCCCAATGCAGCAGCTGTAATAGGATCTGTATGTTTAGTGTACATGATCACAGTTCTGTACAAACCATTGGCATCATCAGAACTCAAAAGGAGCTAGAAGACTGGCTCAGACGTATCATCTAATTCTGCAAATGTGCACCAATTATCAAATTAGAAGTCTTGACCGTCGCTCCACCATAAACATTATTCTTTTATTTTTTCTATAAAAGTTGATGTTTACATGCAACAGAGTTATAACCCATGAGTTAGATTTTAATTTAATTACAATGTGTCTAAAATGTAAAGTAATACACAGCTGTTGCTGCTGTACTTGCAAGACAGTAGGCAGTGTTTTTTTAACCAGGGTTCCTAGGAACCCTGGGGCTCCTCGGGCACCCCTAAAGGTTTCCCTGCAATTTTCTGGTCATTTGAAAATTGTACCAAATACAGAAGAATTTACAATGCATCTGATCTCAGACGCGCTATTAGAGAGGGTTGGGATTCTTAGGCTGCGTCCATAGACACTGCAGCCGTGCGGAGGCGCGCGGAGGCTGAGGGAAAGCGGGTGTTTTCCTTGGCCTTAGCATGCGTGCCGTCTGGGGGCGTGTCTATGGGTGGGCCAGTGACGTCACGGAGCTGGTTCGCCCTCATTGGGCAAACCATTCACGTGACCGCCCTATCGCGCGAGAAATCAGTTTGACTGATTTCACACGCATCGCGTGCCCCCTCCCGCTTCAGCGCGCATGCACGCTGTATAGACACGATCACTGCCTTTAGGCAATCTGATTGCTCAGCGTGCGGACGCGTCCGCGCTGTCTGCCCCTCTATGGACGCAGCCTTACAATGCATTGGATATTAGACGCGCTATTAGAGAGGGTTGGGTTTCCTTACAATGCATCCTATCTCAGACGCGCTATTAGAGAGCGTTGGGGTTCCTTACAATGCATCTGATCTCAGACGCGCTATTAGAGAGCGTTGGGGTTCCTTACAATGCATCTGATCTCAGACGCGCTATTAGAGAGGGTTGGGGGTTCCTTACAATGCACCTGATCTCAGACGCATTATTAGAGAGGGTTGGGGTTCCTTACAATGCATCTGATCTCAGATGCGCTATTAGAGAGGGTTGGGTTTCCTTACAATGCATCCTATCGCAGACGCGCTATTAGAGAGCGTTGGGGTTCCTTACAATGCATCTGATCTCAGACGCGCTATTAGAGAGCGTTGGGGTTCCTTACAATGCATCTGATCTCAGACGCGCTATTAGAGAGGGTTGGGGGTTCCTTACAATGCACCTGATCTCAGACGCGCTATTAGAGAGGGTTGGGGTTCCTTACAATGCATCTGATCTCACCCGCTATTAGGGAGGGTTGGGGTTTCTCCGAATTTCACATAGTAGAATTCTTTAACCAAAAAAAAAGTTGGAAACCACTGCTATAGGGAAATACAATGCATGTATAAAAAGAGTGGTACCGAATTTTTAGAATATAGAGCATGTATTGATTTTTCTGCAAAACCAACCCGTTTAAATATGTAGACAGTTTATGGGGTACTGGAAAGCAGATTCATTTTTTAAAAATAGGTCAGAAGGAGTGGCTCAGTGAGTAAAGACACGGACTGCAAACAATGTCACTTCGTTTGAAGCAGGGGAACCTGGTTCAATTCCTAGTGTCATTTTACAGTGTATCTCCCAGTGTCCCAGGTACCAAAACACAGATGGTAAGCTCATCCGGGCAGGGGCTGTGTCTGTACAAATCCTATGTGCTGCTTACCGCGCACTGTACTGTAACTGTACTGTAACTGTGAAGCGCTTTGAGTCCCATTGCAAGAAAAGCACTATATGAAATAAAATTATTATATTATAAATTCTACATGTTCACTGCTGACGAAGTTGAGACATTAGGGGGTCTGACGTAACAGCATGAGGGTCAAAGAAGCCATTTTGTTTGACTATATTAGTCCACCATCTTGTCTTGTCTTTGTGAGTTTTAATGTCTTCTTTCTATGTGAAGAAATCTGTGTGAAAGAGAGAATGGAATGTTTTCGCTCCTAGCTGACTTTATTGATCTTTCCTCATCCAATCAGCTTCAAATTGAAAGTGTAAACAGGCCAGATATTATGAGAAGCCTGTAAGATAAGCTCAGATTCGTACAGGGAAAATGTTTCTCATACAATGTGCCAAGTGGCAGAACTGACATCACATTTAACCCCATAATGATTTTTAGCTTACATACATTTATTATGTATTACAAAATGACATCAGCTTTAGTATTGTTATGTATTACAAAATGAGGTAATATTTAGTGACGTGCAAGCCCCCCCCATAAAGGAGTGGAGGTTTAGGTTTTAGGGTATAAATATATGGCATACCATGTTATCTGGGAGAGAGCTTTTTGTTTTGAAGCTGTCTCCACTGTGTGCACTCTGAATAAACTCATTTGATAACTGAATCTTTGTTGTAACATTTTTACAGCTTTTACACTGCCCTTCATTAAGGGAACCCTTTCTTTTGCTGCTGGTGCAATCTCCTTTCTTCTAATCTCGAGGGATGGCCATGTAGCATTTGTACTGTCTTTGGATTCCCAGAACCGGCATTTTGGAGATTAACCTCATGAGTTGGCAGAAAATATGTAGCAAAAGAAACATTTTTGTGAACAAAGAAATATGAAATGGTTAATGATGTTCGCGAATTGCTGGTTTATTATTGTATGCTACAGATAATTCAGAGATCAGAGCACATTAATCATAATGTACTGTATGTAGGCTGCGTTACATACAAAAGGGGGTTCACCAGATAAGGTTTTATTTTGCTTTTACCAAGTTATTGAGCACATAATGATTATACGTATAAGTTATAGTCTATTTGGCTAACAGAAAGTGAGGTGAAGAATAACAAAGGCAATTTAGGACTTGCTTGAACATTCAGGTGCAGTTTTAGCATCAAGCTCTCTCTTGCATTCAAAGTGAAGCTGGAAACAATTTTGCCACAGCAGCATATTTTCACCCATAATGTTATCTAAAGCTGCTTTGCACTTTTATCCCGTCTAATTGACCAATTCCCTTTATCTCCCAGTTTTATCGTGGCTTGCAAAAATGCCAAGTCACCGTGACCAGTCATTAATATATTGAGCGATGTGTAACGCCAAAATCCAGGGGTGTTAATGTTACATCTGAAAAAACAAACAAATAAATATCAGTCATTCTTTCCTTTTCCTGCACAGAACACTGAGCCGTAATAAAGCTGTGCAGATGCTTGCAGCCTGGAGCCGTGCTGTACCAGTGGCTACTGTAGTTGCAGGGATGTTTCTTCCATCTGAATGAGTGCGCTTTCCAAAACATTTATCAGATTATTACAGTCACCAGTCTTGCTCTGATCTACTCCCCCATCTGCTCATGTATTGGACACCATAGCTTCAGGCTACTGTGATTAGAAAGACGGCACAATGGGGGGTTTTTTGGCCACAAAGCCATGCTTCATGTAATAATGTGATATCTCTACTGGATAATATATATATATATATATATATATATATATATATATATATATATAACATCGCGTTATAAGCGGATTCGTGTTGTAACGGATCGCGTTATAACGGGGGTTGAGCTGTATATATATATATATATATATATATGTGTGTATATAAATATATATGTGTGTTTTATATATATATATATATATATATATATATATATATATATATATATATATGTATATGTATATGTATATATATATATGTATATATACACACACACATACACACACGTATGTGTGTAAGTACATACATACATACATACATACATACATACATATATAGGAATTATGGGGGTAAGGGAGACACCCGCTCAACCTCTAGGGTTAGACGGATGGGGGCACTAGGGGAAGTGTACACAGTGGGGGGATAAGTTCTAAGCCACAGGGTCACTGCATAAGAGAGTAAGCAAAGCAGAAGCCCCCAATAATGTTTACTCGCAAGACCATCATGAACAAAATACTGGTATAAGTAGCAATGGAACAACGAGCTGGTGGAAAACCAGAGTGAGGTATGGATAAGAAGATAGCAAATAACCCGAGACATTAAAAAGATATATGCCCAATGGGCACGTGTGAGTTAATAAATGAGTAAAGAATGACCAGTCTGACCTGTATTTTAATTGCACTGCGTGTACATGTTAGATTTGTGTCTCCATGTACCTTACTGTCGATAACACCGATTAAAGAAGATTTTATTGTGAGCGAGAGCGTTCAAAAGAGAGCACACACTGGAAAAAAAAAACCTCAGCAGAGGCAAGTGTGGTGCATGGTAAATAGTTAGTCTGTGAGGATCCCTAGAGATCTAATATACCGGCACAGCACAAGAGATAATCACATAAAAGTGGCTTATTGGGCCCAAAATGCGCACATATACTCGACATTTCGGTCCCCTGGAAACTTCTGGCATATATGTGCATTTTGGACCCAATAAACCACTTTTATGTGATTATCTCTTGTGCTGTGCTGGTATATTGGATCTCTAGGGATACACACACACACACACACACACACACACACACACACACACACACACACACACACACACACACACACACCTGTAATATTGTGCAATTTTGGAACAGTCCTAACCTCTATATAGAAGAATAGAAGGGAAGAAGATGGCGCATGATATGCACTTTTAGTATGGATCCGAGACATTAAGATGAGTAATCTAGTTTCCTTAACTTGGCCACATCCGATAGAAGAATTACAGCATCAATGCTTCGACAATGTTTGAATATTTTAACCCACTGTTAATTTACTGTATAGGCGGGGAAAGTTTAAATTCCTAATGGCCACCTGAACTTAGACTATGCTATGGGGCTGATTGTATATGCTTTGAAGTGGCTGATCGCAGATGATTCCCATTGAAGGCAATGGGAGTTTTGCGGTCAGACGCTTTGGATTATATAGAATCACCCCTAAGTGTCAGTGCACTATGATACCTAAAGCATTGTAACTAGTAGCCGCGCAACAGAGCGCGTGCCTGCTGCATAGGCGATACGCAGCCACAGGATCTGGAAGAGGAAACGCGACGTGCCCATGACGTCGCCCTCATTGACTGAACCGCTCACGTGACCTGTCAGTCGCGCGACAAAATCAAACTATTTTTCCGTACAAAAAACAAAAATTTTAAAATCGTCCGCGTGCTCTATGGCCGACCTCATTGAAGAACGGCCTTTTGTTCTCAGCACGCCCGCCATCGCACTCAGTATGGACGCGGCCTAAGTGTGTTGGTTTTCATATTGAAACAGTGAGTTATATAGGGTTAGAATAACACTGGGATCTGTACAACGCTGATCCAGTTTCAGCATATTTAACATTTCAAATCATTCAAAACTATGAACCCAGTGGAATCACTGTAGGGCGTCCAGTGTGGATTTTGAGCAAAGGAGGTGGCCAATGACAATATTTGAAAATTGTCAAAAGAAAACAAAATGTTCGGGGAAGTGGTTTTCATAAGGAAAAGCACATAAAGGATATGGTAGACAAGAGAATTAGAAAAAAAATAATTTTATTTTAGACCACAAAAACTGATGCTGCTCCCCCATTGATCCTTCAAAATAAATAAAGGTCTTGTTTCAGAAATCATTTACTTGACTACCAACAGTCCACCCAATTTCTACATAGTTACACACTACAGGTTAACAACATTAATTCAACTGTTGCTCCCTCCCCTTTGTTAATCATGCGAGAGGTGCACTCTCCTTAACAAGCGGCAATAAAAAATAAATAACTAAAAAGGTCTTTTACGGCCCTATGGGGAACCATAATGACTTGCATGGCTGCCTCCAAATCCTCTTATTTCATCCAGAGGTAACAGGTGAAAGCACAAGGTTAGGCAAACACAATCAAATATACATCATTCATTCTCATGTTGAGAGGTAATAGCCACAACAAACATGCCTCTTCTCCAGAGATGCGTATATGTCTTTCACATGTCGGTGAGAGCAGCAGGATCACCTTTACGGGCTTATTTACACAGTGCCCAACATAGGAGGGGGAGGATAAGCGAGACATATTGAAACAAGAATGAGTAAGTTATATGGGTTATGAGAGAGTACGTTATTCATAGGTAATAGGTACTACTATTCATTTCACAGAAGGGTCACAGAACCTAGATATTTGCATCAGGCTAGCAATTCTAGCGCAGCGATTTGAAGAAATCGTGCACCAATATTGGCAGATACTACGATACTTGTCATTAAAGACAGATCAGCACTAGGAAATGCTGCAACTGATGTGTGAATGATATAGAAGTTCATACGCAGGATTCTAAGATTAACAGCTACAGGCTCTGATGCAACTTGCTATTTCTGCCTACCTTTATTCATCTCTCTTACTTTTACATTAACATATCCCCAACTGTGAATCGAGGGCTACGATTAAAAAGCTTTTCAATAAGATTGGATTTATAAATATACTCCAATATTTGATTCTATCCTCCTGGTCTACCAACGCAATCAGTAGCAGTATTTAATTCAGTACTATTGTTCCAATATACTGTACCGTCAGAATAAAAATTGCACGTTGAGTAGAGTAGGATCTTGTTTGTATGTATGTATGTATGTCTCTTTATTTATATAGCGCCATTAATGTACATAGCACTTCACAGTAGTTATACACGTGACAATCATGTAAATAACAAATAATACAAATAGCAGGTCATGGGAATAAGTGCTTCAGACATAAAACTAACATTTAGGAAAAGGAAACCCTGCTCCGAAGAGCTTACAATCTTAATTGGTAGGAGAAACATACAGATACAGTAGGAGGGCATACTGGTAAGTGCGTCTGCAAGGGGCCAAGCTTTATGTATCAGGTGTATAGTGTTAGCCACGGAGCTACTCATATGCTTTGTTAAGCAGGTGTGTTTTAAGGTGGATAGAGAGGGTGCTAGTTGGGTATTGAGGGGAAGGCATTCCAGAGGTGCGGGGCAGTCAGTGAGAAAGGTTTAAGGCAGGAGATGGCTTTAGATACAAAGGGGGTAGAGAGAAGACATCCTTGAGCAGAACACAAGAGTCGGGATGGTGCATAGCGAGAAATTAGAGCTGAGATGTAAGGAGGGGCATGTAAGAAATCCAATTTAGCAATAATTATATTGTAATGAATGAATCTGTTATCAAAGGCAGAATGTTAAAGTATACAGTATAATAGTCTGGACTTTCCTTCATATCTATATATTATCTGATTGTATATTCAGTTATTGTTACATGTGCAGTATTCTAAGTGAAAGGTCAGATCTATTCTGACAGACAGAATTGACCCAAAAGGTCAATTCGTGGCCTCAAGTTGTTGAACAGCTGCAAGTCCTAACTGGGAAAAATGCTGCCATAAGACTTTTCAATTCAGTAAGTTTGAAACTACTTATATGTTCAGAAGTAGTTCATATGACATCAGTAATGTAGGTGAATACCATGTTGGGATACTGTATAACATTTTAAAGGCTGACTGGGTGGGTCTTTATGGATAAATACAGCAGTGAGCTTAGTGAGTTTAGGAAGGAAGGATGGAGAGAAGATAGGCCAGACGCAGAAAGACCAGGCCAGATTGATAATACCATGAAGAGGAGAAAAGGACATGTTAATACCTGAAGAGAATATTAACAGAAAGAAGGTTACTATGTGCAACTATTCTTAAGAATATCAATCTATTTGAAACATCACCATCGTCATTCTTACTATTTTTGTATGTAAGTAATTATTTTCAAAATAAACGTTTTGTTTTTGTGTGCAAACGACAAGAATGCTGAATTCTGTTATACTGATGTGAATCTACAGAAAAAGCGAATTTAAGGACATTTAACATTGGCGAGCCAGCCTTCATTCAGTTTTTTCGTCACATTTGGATTAGAGGGGGTGTGGTCGATACATCCTGGATCCAAGATTTGAGAAAAAATTGAAACGAACCGAAGAATAAAAGAAGTGTCAAGTTTTTGGTAGATTTGACTACAGTTGATTAACAGATCAGAGACAGAGAACCACGTTTCACGAATCTCCTAGAGGGAGACGGACTGTTCGGGGGTTGCCTTTGTCTGGTCAAGTTTCCCAAGGAAGAAGGTACATTTGCGGGACGTGCAGGGAGCATTGTCTGGAGCATTTGTATGCGCTGAATGGAATAGCGTGGAATTTCTTCAAAGAAACGTTGCAACGTTTGTGGGGGAACAATTCGAGTTTTTGCAGCACAAGTTTTCGGTGAAAGAAAATACTTAACAAAACGTAAGTAATGGAATTTATTAATTCATATGCAAATGACAGTAATATGATGTTAAATGTGTTACCTCATACATCTACTGACACTGAATTGTGGAGTTCTCTGTGGAATCAGGTGCAAATAGAAAATGAGAGAATAGATAAGAAAATACTAACTATGCATAAAGATAAGAAAAAATTAAGAAATGTCATGAAAATGATCAAAGTGTTTAATTTGATGGTTTTCAATGATGAGAATTCGCATAAAATTGAAGTTGTAAAAACTGATCAATGTTCAAATTGTAACATTTTACATAAACGCATACATGAGTTAGAAAAACAAATTGAAACATCCAATATCAAATTTGCATGCGCTGCTGGTAAAGACAAAAAGAAAAAAGATACTCAAGGGGCGTCTTTTATTCCTAGTTCTAGTGCAGACGTAGATATGACTGACATTAGCAGCACAGAACTGACAAGGAAAAAGTTCCATTACAAAGCAGCCACACTGAATTTAAAGATTCACGATCATTTAATGAAGGTATTAAAAGATATACCTGATTATAAAAATCACCTGGATGCATTTCATAATGCAGACATTTTTGAATCTTATACAGATCGATTTAATTTGACTGAGGAACAGAAAAATAAGATTTACAAACTGTGGTTACCAACTCACATGAGTCGAAGGTTAAAAATGCCTGTCAGCATGCCTCAAGAGGATGAGAATGGTGATTTTATACAAGGGTCTTGCATAGACAGGCTTAATCAATTAATTTACATTTCCACCGGACATGCCATTACCGTTGATATTTTGGAAGATCTTAAACCCAAAATTACAGAGGATACTTTTGAGTTTATGTTAAAATTCCAGACTGCATACAAATTACTGTTTTCTGATCAAGATTCTGAAGAGAAAATGATTACAGCATTTGTAAAAATTTTTACATTTTTAGATCCAGTAACATTAGCAATTGCTTCTGAGAAAGAATCATTAGACGTTGCTGCTCTTTTTATTGATAATATTAGACGTCAGCTTTTGCAGAATAATCCCAGACTTAAAATCTCAGAAGTTGTTAATGATAGAAATGTCTTTTATGACACTGAGAGGGGTAACAGCTCTTGGAACAGTCAGAGTGACAGGAGTGACAACTGCAGAACAGACAAGCCTTTGCGGCTGCAAGGTTTTAAATGTTTTCATTGCGGAGAAATAGGGCATTATAGAAGAAACTGTGACAAATTCTTAGATCTACAAAAAAGTTTGCGGAAAGAGAATGTATTTGTTCAGCACACAGACACTAATGATCTCACACACAAACAGGTTTGTAACATAACTCACATAGACGAAAGAGTTAATTCATCCTGACTAGACTATCTGAAACCACGTCCTCTTGAAGTATTAACTCCAGTAACTTTGGATAAAGAAGGAACCTTAGGGGGGTTTGATACAGAGTTTTTAATAGATACCAAGGCACAGTTAAGTGTAACAAAAGAAAAGTTACCAATGTTGCCAAGAACACCTCTTTGTAATATTGTGGATTTAGGCAATAAGGCAATTTGGAAAGATTCTAAAGGAAGAAAGCCTGTGTTAATTAATCCTTCTGAATATGGTAACGAGAGAAGTGTTTGTCCAATTGAAATGGTCACCAGTGAGTTTCAATTACCTGAAATCAGTGATAATTTTTGTGTCAAGCCAACACTTAAGAAAGATTTCCAAATAACACAAAAAACAGGACAGGATTTTCTCACTGAAGGAAATGCAATAGTTGATTCCTTGGCTAAGGAAGAGGTTTTAACAGAACAGAATGTAGTGCTTACAGAGACTAGTGCCACAGCGACAGTCAGACACAAAGATATGCAGCTCCTTTCCTTTACAGAGAAACAGGCAAAGGATACGTCCATTGCTATTTCCCGGGTTGATTTAAAGCCTTCTCGTGTCCATAAAGAAAAGGCCATAAATCATGAAAGTTTGGGTCACGTAGGACAAGAGACACTTTTGGAAAGTTTAAAAGGAAATCCTAGGCTCAAAAGACAAAAACCACCTTTCCAATGTATTGCACCAGCAGATGGCCCATGGTTCACATGGCAAATTGATCACAATGGTTCCTTACCCTCAGGGAAGAATGGGTTAAAATATGCTTGGATTACGAGAGCTGTCTTTTCAAAATGGGTTGAGAGCATTCTGGTCAAGCAAAATGATGCAATTACTACAGCACGAGTTTTATGGAACCATGTTTTTTCCAGATGGGGTTTTCCACGCATTCTTGAGTCAGATAGGGGTTCTCATTTCACAGGTTTAGTGATTGAAGTTTACATGTGAAATTTTATGGATTAAATAAAGATTTAAAGTATCATCCATAATCAGTTGGTAGAATAGGATTTAAAATTTAGGAATTAAAATAGGTGTTCTGTATTTCCAAAATTTTAAAAGGGGGGAAGTGAAGTAGATGACAATTATGATCATTTTTTTTAATGAAAAAAGTATTTGGTAAACAAATTGAGAAGGCTCTTATGATATAGTTAACATTATAATTAACATTATGTTAAAGGTTATGTTTGTGATTTATGTATGTAACATGTAGACAGTACTGTAAGTGTATGGTCCAGATGGACTAAGATTAAATATATTTACCAATATAATGATACTGCTATATTTTTACAGGTCATATGTAATTGTGTGATGAATAAAGAATACGATTGGATGATCGGAGTCAAGAAGAATGAGGAAAATCAACAAGAGTCATCACCTATGGGACTGAATATTTTTTCATTTTTTAGCAAAAAGGACAAAATTACTATTTTTTATTATATTTATTACTACTGGCACTATTGAAAGAAATAATCAATACTGAAAAAGTACAAGGGGGAATTACATATCTAGGAGTACAACGAAGTTTGCTAGAAGAAGTTTTATTGGTTCTAAATGATACAGATTTATGGGTGTAATGTACAGTATGTACAAGTATTATTATTTTTTCTTTAAAGGTTCATATTAGGAAAAGAAAGAGTTTTATTTCCTAGAACAGTACTAGAAAGTGGTAGTAATATTCAGTTATTATTTTATAGTCTCCAATATCCAGATTTTTATTTTTTACACAATTATAGCAAGACTTAACGGATAGATTTTTTACGCTTGTTTACATTTTTATTCTAAAATACTTTGTTTATTACGCCAGGTCAAGATTATTTATCATTCATGCTTACTTTGTATTGAAACAGTAAAAACCTTTAATGATTGAAAAATTAAATTGTATTGGAGGAAATCCAATAGGAATATATTTACACATTCTTGAGAGATGTAAATATGGTTCCATTACAATTTAATATATCTCAAATAAGAGTTTGAGTTCTCTTGGGAGAAATGGACCGAAGAAATTTAAAAAGATGAAGGTTTACTTCAGATGTTACAAAAACAATTAAAAGCAGGAATTGTTTTTCAACATGAAGAAGGTAAACTAAAAGAGATAGAACATGATGGGTAATTACAGGCTTAATGGGGAAAGTTTTTAAAGAAATCTGTTATAATGTATTAGTATTGGGAAATATCTCATTTGTCTTCATCATTGTACATTGTTATAACATGATATATTGTTTTTCAACTCTTGGTAATATGTATTGTGAAGGCAGAGTAATTCAGAGGTATGCTGTATTCTGACATTCTGTTTGATAAGTTTTGAATGTGATATGTATGGTTGTTTGAAAGATTTATAGTGATTCTATTACAATCTAATTTAGGGGGGCTGTAAGAAATCCAATTTAGCAATAATTATATTGTAATGAATGAATCTGTTATCAAAGGCAGAATGTTAAAGTATACAGTATAATAGTCTGGACTTTCCTTCATATCTATATATTATCTGATTGTATATTCAGTTATTGTTACATGTGCAGTATTCTAAGTGAAAGGTCAGATCTATTCTGACAGACAGAATTGACCCAAAAGGTCAATTCGTGGCCTCAAGTTGTTGAACAGCTGCAAGTCCTAACTGGGAAAAATGCTGCCATAAGACTTTTCAATTCAGTAAGTTTGAAACTACTTATATGTTCAGAAGTAGTTCATATGACATCAGTAATGTAGGTGAATACCATGTTGGGATACTGTATAACATTTTAAAGGCTGACTGGGTGGGTCTTTATGGATAAATACAGCAGTGAGCTTAGTGAGTTTAGGAAGGAAGGATGGAGAGAAGATAGGCCAGACGCAGAAAGACCAGGCCAGATTGATAATACCATGAAGAGGAGAAAAGGACATGTTAATACCTGAAGAGAATATTAACAGAAAGAAGGTTACTATGTGCAACTATTCTTAAGAATATCAATCTATTTGAAACATCACCATCGTCATTCTTACTATTTTTGTATGTAAGTAATTATTTTCAAAATAAACGTTTTGTTTTTGTGTGCAAACGACAAGAATGCTGAATTCTGTTATACTGATGTGAATCTACAGAAAAAGCGAATTTAAGGACATTTAACAGGGCAGAAGAGTGTAAAGCTTTAAAAGTGAGGAGGAGAATTGAATGTGTGATACAGGATTTGATAGGAAGCCAGGAGATGGATTTCATGAGGGGAGACGCTGAGACAGATTTAGGAAAGAGCAGAGTGATTCTGGCAGCAGCGTTTAGGATAGATTGTAGGGGAGACAGGTGAGAGGCAGGAAGGCCGGACAGCAGGAGGTTACAGTAATCGAGACGGGAGAGAATGAGAGCCTGTGTTAGCGTTTTAGCAGTCGAGCAACAAAGGAAAGAGCGTATCTTTGTGATATTGCAGAGGAAAAAGCAACATGTTTTAGATACGTTTTGAATGTGAGAGGAGAAAGTGAGAGAGGAGTCGAGTGTGACCCTTAGGCAGCGTGCTTGGGCTACTGGGTGAATGATGGTACTTTCAACAGTAATGTGGAAGGACGTAGTGGGGCCAGGTTTGGGAGGAAGTATTAGGAGCTCTGTTTTTGCCATGTCAATTTTCAGTAGGTGTTGAGAAAATGGAGCAAGCGAGAGAATACAAGACGTTCATGGAGTTTAGAGGCAAATGGCAGGAGGGAGCCAGGTCGCTAGTTAGAAAGACAGGTAGGGTCAAGCATGCTGTTTTTGAGTAATGGTATGACTGTTGCATGTTTAAAGGAGGAGGGAAAGGTACTAGAGTAGAGGGAGGAGTTAAAAATGTGTGTGAGCATAGGGATTATAGTAGAAGCAAGAGGTTTTAGGAGATGGGAGGGAATGGGGTCAAGAGGGCAAGTGGTAGTTGGAGAAGAGGAGAGCAGCAGTGCCACATCCTCCTCTGTGACAGGGGAAAAAAGAGTCAAGGAAGGCAGGAGGAGAGTTAGTAAGAAATGTAGGATGGGAAGAGGAAACAGAGGGGATGTCCTGACGTATGGATTTCACCTTATCCTTGAAATAATCAGCAAATTCCTGAGGTGAGATGGAGGAGGAAGAAGAGGCAGTTGAGGGTGGTCTGAGTAGGGAGTCAAAGACAGAGAAGAGTCGGCGTGGGTTAGACCTGTGTGTGTGTTAATTCATGAAGAAAAGTAGGTTTGTTTAGCCGGAGAGAGGGCAGAGTTGAAACATCTTCTAACTTTTAGTGTTCTTGAAATGTAAAAAAACTATAAAACGAATGTTTAAATGATGCCCTTGCTTTACCGATTCTGCAGCAAACTGTGATAAATAGCACTGCAACAGGTTTTTACAATAATAATGCAGATGTCTGTTTTTTGGCAGCATGAGCTTAAATGAGCTTAAATGTACAGAACAGACACCACAGTCAATCAATCCATCTTCACTTATTTTTCATCTTGGTATGTTCCAGTAGCATACACTACTGAGGTAGGCAAGGCTCAGAATAGCAATGATGGCATTAAATGAAAGCAGCATTTTTTATTCATGTACCCTGCCTATAACTAAGCTACTTGCAGCATACCCAGACCCTTACAGACATCCAATGCCTAACCAACAATCTTTTTCTTAATTATACTCTATCTGATCCTAGTCTGCCAGGCACACAACAGACATTTTCTCTTACTGGTTAAGTTGTTCACATACCATGGTAAGTCAGGCAAAAGGCTAAAAATAGTCTGTTTAAACCCACAATTTCCCACGTGTAAGGATGTGGTATTTCCTCTTGCATGTATCGTCCACCGTATCGCTCTGCCTCTTCTTTCTTCATCTATTATTGTGGATCAACCTTAACCTTTTCTAGAACATCTGTACCCCTCCCGCTCTTCCTTCGATCCACTTTCTTCCTACAGTATCCACTATCACTCTTTCCCAAATGGCCATAATTTCTCTGAAAGTCTTTCCCTTCCAAAAAATCTTCCCCCATTAACCGCCTCACCCCAAATTTCCCCTCACCTTTCCTTTTTTGGCAACACCTCCCCATTACTAATCACCCCTCATTGTTCCAAACCAAACTCTCTTTCCTCTTTCCTTATTTTGAAGCCATATCTCCTCGTCTCTAATTTACAGCTTCACCCAATATCCTCTCATATATCTAAAACTACCCCTTCATATCCCAACTCCAATTTCACGTCTTTGATGCTCCCTAGTCTTCCCTTATTTTCCAACACCATGTCCCTTCATCTTTCCACCAATGACCAACCAGGTTCAGTCTGAGGAACCTTTAGAAATGCCTCCCACCAAGCAGAAAAATAAACGTGCCTACGGTGAAGGGGCCAATATATTTTTCTAAGAATGGAATAAAAGTATGTTAACAATTGCTTGTAAGTTGAAGCCACCCCAAAATTATACTTTTTCGAACTAATTTGTTTTAAGGGGAAGCATATACTGTAGAAGCAACATGATAATTTTCATACGTTCAAGTGCATTAGGAAGACTTCCTGCCCCAAAGCTAAAATGCTTTTATAGCTGTACAATTACACCAGCGACAAAAAGGGGAATTAGAACATCGATTCCTGCCCAAAAAAGTAATTTAACAACAGCTGGTCTTTCTTGAATGGTATAGCATAAAGAGAAACATTTATTTTGGGTACCATTAGCAATATTGAAACGGAATATACAATATTGCAATCTTTTATAGCTTTTAGTTCTTTAGTCACATATGAGAATAATCGGCAAATTATTTCTAAGAACTATTTCGTCTTTATTCTAAAGAAAGGATGGCTGGTTTAAATGTAAAAAAAAAAAAGAAAAAAATGAAGGATCTGCTCCCTCTATCTAGGAATCTAATAAAGAAAAAGATCGAACTGCAAAATGCATTTGCCTCCAAGCAACAAAGGAGGGAAAGCTGTCTCTGTGCAAGGAGAAACGCATGCAATAAATTGGAAAGTGTGAACATTTTTTTTTTTTTTTTTTTTAATAACAGCATCTGATCTCATTTTTTCCCAAGGTACTTTGGAATTCGTACATTAAAGAGCTGTATGTGAATAAAAATACTGTACCAATGACAACCCGACGGCAGGGGCTGTGATAGGCTGTGCCAAATGAAGAGACTGGTGGGGTGAGCTGTTGCTATAGCTACTCTGTAGAAATATTTTCTCTGGTAGCGGCCACAGTCCCAGAGCAGACATAATAAACTCTAATTTACATCCTACACATGCATTAATTATATGGCCCCCACTATTCCCCGGCCCGGTAAACCTGCTGCTTTATTACACTTTATTCTGCACCATGCCATACTTTACATAAACTCCACGGCCTTACTAAGTGCAAAAGGTACAGACATGATTGGAATTATATTTTTTATTTTAAATATACCTAGAATAGAAGATTTGGAAATCCTGACCTTTATTGGTAGTAGGTTTTTTTTTTTGCATGTACATTATCTGGTAGGAAAGAAGCCAGCTCATCAGGAGTCGAAAATGAGGCGGAAAACCAAATGCATGTATTTTATCTAAATATAAAAGCAGGCAATTGAAATCCATTGCTCCTAAGTGGCTGAGCCGTGTGATCGCTGCTTGACACGGATAAATAATAAATGAAATGATGGATGAAAGCAGTTTGCGGATCTAACTTGCCATTACCCAGCTTTAAGTGATAGGGACAAAAAGCATAATGTATGCGCCCATGTTCTCCCCTCTCTCTATGGAGTTCAAATCATTATCTCTTATCTCTGGTGTAATATCCCAAGAGCGAGGAAAAGAAATGAGCATTGAACAAAAAAAATAAGAACCGCAGGAAGGTCGTTTTTTGCTTCCAGAAATAGCCCCTCGCAAAGGCTGAAGAAGACAGCACATTGAAGGGCCGCATAGATCCTGCCTCTGAAAGTTCTGCAGCCGTCCCGTTTCCAATCATCATCAACAAATAAAAGCTTGGCCTGAGGTTCAAGTGAAAGAAATGCTTGTGAGTATTATGGGGTTCCTAGTTGCAGTGCTGTAGAGGCAGCCCGCGTTGCAGAAGAAGATTGGTGGGGTGGAAGTGCAGCCTAATGGTTAAGAGATATTACTCACAATATAAATGATTAAGAAATTGAAAAAAACAAAAATAACAACGCTGATTTTTAAATATCACTTATTTTAATAAAATGAGATCCCATTTCTTTGCAGTCAAGGCCCCTAAACTTGAGAAATCTTGGGTAATGTTGCTGCTCAAATATAACCCCACTCTGTATAAGGGGAGGGGGGAGAAGGGGGGAGAAGGGTGCCAAGGTTATAACCATATTACTAAATTCTCATTACAATTTGCCAAGTACTGTAGTAAAAAAATCATATCATGTAAATATGACAAGTTAATGTATAGCCGAAAGCACAGGGAGCATAGCACTGCCTGACCAAAAGATATATCCTCGTGGTGTGTGGTGTGTGGTGTGTGGTGTGTGGTGTGTGGTGTGTGTGTGTAATAAAATCAGTTCTGTACTATGAGAAAATACTTGTAGCATTTTTTTTTTTAAACAACCGAAGGACATTTTTTTTAATGTATTATAATGTAACAAGCATTTTTTTTGTTTCTATAGGAACCATTTACAAAGTCACACCCTCTTCTAAAAGAATATCTAGCACACCCCTTTTTGAGCCCTGCCCTCTCTGTAGCAGCATCTAGTGACTGCCTGGTCACATGATCTTCCACACAGAACGCTGCATCTTTGGTCCTCTTCTGCTGCCCTGACAGCCATTTACTGAACCCCCGAGCCGAATCTTCACCGATCGATCACAGGAAAACAGTTCGATTGTAAAATTAGCTAAATTACTTATTGTGTGCATTATATTGATGCACATATTAAAGGGGGGGGGGAATTAAAATGTAAAAAAAAAAAAAAACTTGCATCTTGGTTGTATAATTAACTTTCTTGTTGTATAATTAACTTTCTCAACTGGTTTCACTAATAGATATTACGTGATCAAGAGAAATTTTTATTTCTATTGTTTCTTCAATGATTCTTTGTATTAGAGACCAATATTTCTGTATTGCTGGGTGTCCTGGAACAGGTTGGTGCTTCTGTCCCCCCCCCCTCCTTTCTCTTGCAGCTTCTGCCTGTCAGCTTTATTCAGTTGCATGCTTCTCAGCTCTGAAGACTGAAGTTGTCTGTGTAATGGACACATTGTTTCATATCCCTGCCTCTATCCACTCAGTCAGTGGTTTGCTACAGCAACCTCTTAGGCCTGGTACATAGAGGAGCAAACAGCGCTGAGCCGCGCTCCTGCTCTGCCTCACCTGCTACAAAATGGAGCTTTTTCCTGTCCTTGCAGGCGAGGCAGTGAGCGCGCTCAGGGGGCGGGGCGGAGGCGGAGTGGGAGACGAGGCTAGTCCCTCGCTCCCATTGGATGTGAGCGGTCACGTGACCGCTCACATCGCTTCCCCGAGCGGCAAATTTGAAACCTGCCCGTCTCGGCAAAGTTTCTCAGCCTCCGCACGCATCAGCGCGCATGCGGAGGGAGAAACTATCGCCGCGCTGCTGAGATGCAGGGGCTTTGTGCATCTGCTCAGCGCGGCTCAGCCTGCCTCAGCGAGCTTAAAACTCACTATGTCCCAGGCCTAAGTCTCCTCATGGAAATGGGCAATTCCACCATCCCCTGTCTCTGCTGACAAGTTAGTTCAGTCCCATTACCCTTTTCCTGTGTGACACTTGCTCCTCACTTCGTATCCTTCCTGAACTGGCTGAATATGCTACACACCTCTTGGCAAGGCCATCCCCTTTTTGCCTGCCGCTGATTATACAGCACCCACACAGAGAAGCACTCTCTCACCACACCATACCATCCACAATATGACTGATGCCTTCTCAATAAAGTGAAGAAAATATAGCAGGACTTGGTGTGCTTTGGAAAGGGGGCTGAGTTAAGCTAACTGGAGCCATTCATACACCACACGTGACCCTGGTTCCAGGATAGTAAAAAGGGGGACCGTGTGCTTTGGGGTCAGCACACAGAAGCTGTTACTCACAGCCTTCATGCTAAAGAAACAGAGCAACCTCTACAGCTACACAAGCAAGCAGCTTACACAGCTAATACAGAGCAGTCTCTGCACACCAGCAAAAGCAAGCAGCTTTACACAGCTAAACAGAGCAGCAGGCTCTATACCACAGGGCAGCAGGCTCTATACCACAGGGCACAGACTTTGCACAGCAAAACAGCAGTACTGCCAGCATACCAGTGCATTACACACAGAACTTTTACTGCCTTTCCTGTTTGAGTCCACCCTCTGCACTCTCCAAAAGAACCACAACACCTCTAGCCTCATTAGTTTTTTGTATTTCACGGACATCCCGGAGTAGAAGTCTTTTGAGGTAGGTTTGGTGGGGTTATTCTTGTTATTTTACCTGTTGTATTCATGGTGGTGCCCAGATGCAACTTCACTAAACTTCCGTGCCCGATCACATCACTGGAAGTCTCCAGAGGACCTACCTTTCTAATAATATAGCAAAACCCTTTTCAAAATACCGACCAACATGCTTTGTCATCATGTTTGAAAAGACTGTGCTGTTTTAGGAAAAAAGGAAAGTACTACTGTTACGACCACAGGTCAAAACATCTCATCTCCCTGTGCCCCAGTCCCCATAAAAACATGGTTGTAAAATATTTTGGTTAGGGGCTACTCTTGCCTCGGTTTTAAAATTACTAGTGCTCTCCTCATCAGGATAAATATTGCTGCCAGAAATCTTGACTGCAATTTCTTGTCTCAAAACAAGAATGTGCCGCATTTACTTACAGGGCACATTTTCCACACCACATTGTAATAGCAGGATGCCAGAAAAGGGTTGAGAGGTAAAGCCACGAAAGGTGCCAAACATCATCAGGTCTCTTAGGCTGCGTCCAGGGTCAGCGCTCACGCTCGGCACTGAGCCCCTGCAGCCGCAATGAGAGCGGCTTTAGCAGGGGCTCGCTTACGCTTCCGCAAGTGTGCAGAAGCGTAGGTCTTATTCAATTTTTAGTTTCAAGCGCTCAAGGGAGCGCAGGGCCGGTCACGTGAGCGGTTCGCCCAATGAGGGCGAACCAGCTCCGTGACGTCACTGGCCCGCCCCCATTCAGACATAAAAGTAACATTTTGGAAGAGGAGTCCCTGCACCGAGGAGCTTACAATCTAGTTGGTGGGGAGAACGTACAGAGACAGTAGGAGGGCATTCAGGTAAGTGCGTCTGCAGGGGGCCAAGCTTTATATATCGTGTGTAGTATTAGCCACGCTGTTAAATTCAAATATTTCCCAGGTATCTCAGGCATTCAAGCAGCAAAAATGTGAAATCTTTTTTCTTTTAAATATAAAAGAGGTAGATAGGTAGATAGATTCTGTATAAGATAATTACTTTTTTTAAATTATTATTTTAATTCAACTCAATGCCATTTTCAATAACTTAAAAAAATAATTCTATACATTTCCACACATATTTAAATGGACAACAGAGACAAATAAAAATACCAGTATATATACATATTCCAATTGTTGTACTGATAACCTTATACAAAATCTCTTCTCATCTGTTTTTACTCATTTGTTATTCATAACACATTAATATGGCACCAGAAGTGTTCCTTGATTGAGTTTTAAAGCATTCTTTGATTTCTAGCAGGTTTGAGCCCATCTCCCAAGCAGTGCAAGATATTTGCAACACTTTCCTGTTTATTGATAATTTGTTGTCAATGTTCCCAGCAGTTTGAGCTGTAAACTGTATCAATAGATAATGATATAAGGATACATTGTAGCTGCTAAGTTACACTGACTGAAGAATTGATTGAAACTGAAAAGGCCGCCATTATGTTAGGCATACAATCAAGATGTTTAGATGTTTATAACAGGAGCACCAAATGATTGCTAACTTCAGTAAGAATGCTTTATATATTTATAAAAAAAAAAAAAAAAAAGGAAAATGTAGTATTGCTGCTTTCAGGTCTCTCTCCACATGTTGTTTGTGGAGGTATACAAGTGAATGGGTCTCCCTAATTAAATAAAGGTGAATGCACATTGACTTATTGCTATAGAACTCTGACTGAACTGCAACTTGGGAACATTTTGCATGGTTCTCAAACTCGAGCAAAAGTTTCGCACATCTCTATTGGGGAAACATCAGTCAGGGCCGCTAAGGAAGACCATAACAAAAAGCTAAAACAACATCCTCAGATGTCATCACAGCTTTCTACTGGTGATCCCGATGGGCATGTTTGTACTCCACTACCATATTTGTCGTTGTTTTGGGGTCAAAACCAGTGCACACAAAAAAGTTGCCAGGTAGGTTAGCTGCTTTATCCAAGTTGAATCTTCTTTAACCACCATAACAGTATGTAAAACGGCAAGGCTGGAAATATGCAGGTAAGCACATAAATGCTAACTTCTGAATACGGATAGAGAGACTGAAGTCTTTGGATGAAACCTCAAACTGGCTGGGGAGATCCTGTAGGTTCTCTGCTGAATGAACTCATCAACTCTATAATGGATGTGCGCACACCTTTGTCACACAACCGTGGACCTTGTTTTTATCATTAATGTCACAAAAGGTTTAATTGACATTCTGAGTGTTGGACTCAATGTGTTCAGATTTAGCGAGTTACGAGACCAGCTTTCACTACTCCTTTGTTGAATTGCTTTTCTTTCCGACAACATTTAAAACATGTAGAAAAGGGCAGATCTTAAACTAAAAGCACAACTGGGGTCACTTATTCTGCTGAGTAATCGTACAGTTTAAAGAAGAAGAAAAAAACACTTGTTAAAGTACTTTTTAGTTGAAGACAATTAAAGAGATGTGTCCTATTTACAATTTACCAGCTTTGAGAAGTTGGTGTCAACTTCAAAGACATTAAATAATTGGAATTTGCAGATTCTGTATACCCCTCCCCCCCCCAAAAAAACAGGTCTATGGAAAATTGTTATTTTTTTACTAAAGACTGTACTGAAGTATATGAGACTGCAGTAGCTAAAAATCAGCAAGTGAATCAAAATCAGTGAGACTTGACACATCTGTTAGTGATTAGAAAAAATACTAAACGCAAAGGCTGCAAAATCAGTGAAACTATTGCCAGCAGCATCATATTGTTTCTGGCGTCTTGTAAATGACAGTCTTAACGTGAAGCTCACTACTGCCCCTCAGTGACACTGCCCACACGAATGAGAAGATGAATAGAGAAGTGTGCAGTGCAAGACAATCACCAAGACACACACATGCCTTTCGTTAATCATAGTTAGGTTTTGTTTTAAAATCAAGACATGAATGATTTCATTGCTTTCGTAAACACGGCTCACATTTTGCATTATAAAAAAATTCTTATTCTAGTTTCCCCGGGCTCCATGCTTACGAAGACATTCTGCAGCAGGCAGTCGGGCTTAAATGACATGGGTCTCTTTGTTAGCTCACAAACGCATTCTCCAAATCGAGGGAAAAGTTTTCTTGCAAAGAGAAACATTTCTATTCTTCTGCATCAAGAGCCTCAGTCTTTAGGTACCGAGACTGTGCTGTGAGATCCCCAGTCTTTGTGTTCCAATGCCACACTGTTCCAGGGCCGTTAAAGGCTCTTTTGTGCTTGGCTGCTGTGTTCCACCAGCAGACAGCTTTGTTTCCTCTTGGCTCCCATGCTGCACCATTGCTATACAGTTTAAATAGAATTAGCTGTTCTGTAATTTTTTTTCTTCTTGAAATTAGCTTCCAGTGAAGCATGAAACTGCGTAATTGGTGCACATGGGTGTCCCTGATATTCTTGGTCCATTTTCATACGACTGATAAATTGGGCTCAAATAAACCTTTTTTCATGTTTGTAACTGTCTTTCTCTCCCCTCACTTTACATTCGTGTCAATGGAACACACTGATTAGAGTATGGAATTCCAGATTAAGCCATGAATGGTGGGTACGTCTGTACTATGCTTCAGTGAACTAAAATAGAGGCATGAGCTATCTTGTGCGAAAACTTTAAAAAGGATAAAATGTTGGATCGTATACAGGGGAATTCGAAGCTTGAACTGTTTTTAGTCAGCAAGAACTTGTCTTGCCGTACTTGTTGTTCAGAAAGCTTGGCCTGTTTTCAGCAAGGGAAAAAGCAGAGCCAGAGGTTTTTTTTCCTCTCGTGTATTTGCCAATAAATTGTCTACATTTTTATTTTTTTTATCTTCATGACTTATTTCAATATGACATTCTCCAACAGTTTATATTTAAGATACATTTTGATGTAAAATGTGTTTTCCGTGCTGGGGAAATGTGAATGTCCCACGAACTGCTTAATAACGCTGAGAAAATGATAGCAAAGACCAAACTCAATGAGATTCTTGGTCAAAACATTACATTTAAAAATGGGAAAGTAATTTTTTTTTATTAGTGACACTCCATAAGAAAGTCTATGAGATTGCTCTTGATAAAAAAAAAAAATAAGTGAGAGAGAAAATACGTTTAAAAGGATCCAAAGTGGATAAGAAGAAAAAGTAATGTGCCGAATGCTCATTTGCATGTCATTACCCAGAATGGCTGGCTGCAGTGGAAGCGCTATTGCTGTGTGATTACAGGGTAAAGCAGGTTTGTGGACATGTCGAAGACATGTGAATGTGCTCATAAGTGTTCATCATTGCTGATAGAAAATTCATGAGTTGACATGCCTGTGATGGATCTGAAATATCGCAGTACTTCAAAACCCTTTGTTTACCGCTTTGCAATATACTGCATTCTCCCCTGACCGTGAAGCATCAAGGCCCTAGAAAGTCCCCTTAATAAAAAGGTAGGCCAAGAAAACAGTGTGCTCTACTGCAAAACCTGCATATAGTGGCCAGGACGTCTTTATTTTAATTTTTTAAATAAAAAATAAAATAAGGGATGTGGTTATGCCTCATTTGATCAAGTTCAAAACTCTTACACAATGAAGCAAACCTTTTGGATTTTGTTTTACAAAGATAATTACTATATTTTAAAAACGGAAAGCAAGCGAGGATTTTTACAAGAAATATATTTAAAAACAAAGTAGAATAGTCATCTTGTAAGGAAAGCTAGGGTACTCCAAAATTGTGGAAAAAACAGGGATACTTGGTATTCGACACTATCACCACATATGGAGTCACTTAGTTGAGCCTGTACGTAGGGCAGAGACTGCACATACACAAACCTTCAAGGAGACCCTTGGTCCTCAATGCAACACCCAAGTAAGCAGGGACTCTCTCTGCAGAACATGCATTGGTTTATCATGGCAATGGTTTCTTGACTGCTTTGCTTTTCAGATCTATTTTTTTTTCCATTGTTCTTTTTATTGCTTTTCCAACATTGCTGGGAAACATGACAGATTTCAACACAACTTTACAATTCTCCATGTTTAAATTATACTTACAAGTAAAAAGGTATAAAATCAGATGCTCCAGCTTAACTCAAAAATACACAATTTTGAAATTAAATAATTAACTCACAGAATGTACAAAACATAACTAGTCAGAAATATATTACAGACGTTGGGTTCGGATCTACTGTTCTCCTGTCTGGATACCCCTTTAACCTGTTTCTTTGCTCCCTCTGTTTACCTCCTCTATAACCTTGTGCAATTTGCCGCAAGAGACTCCAGGATATGTGTGTGCGAAAGCCTGATATATTTGGACTTTTTCACTCTGTGGTAGGGAGTCAATAAAGGGTTCCCATGTTGTAAAAAAAATCTCTCAGGTTTTTGAAGTGAAACTTCTTTGCTGGCACCTACAGAGTTTTCATGGGAAAAAATCCTTACCTTGTAACGAAAAATCGTAATGCGGGTGACATCATGCTCTTTATGGGCGCGCGCCCGTCATGAATGCGCAAAAAAAAAAAACATTCCAGGCCGCACCGAGGTTAAGTATTGCAAGGGAGAAAAACGGAGCACTAGGTCCACACTGGCATAGCCAGATGAAAATGCAAGGATGCGTTCCCAAAATAAAAGCATGTTTAATGGATCAAGAACAACAGATACACACCAACGCTAGGGGATACTCAAAGAAAGATCTTACTAAAGCATTTGATGATGTACAATTAATGAGTAGAGCAGATCTTCTGGATAGGAACAAAAAGGGAAAAGCTAGACATTTTCAATCACCATACTTTATTGTTCAACACAGCAATCAAGCAATGACTATTAAAAACATAGTTAAGAAACATTGGGCAGTGCTTGCAGCAGACCCGGTATTACACTCCATTTATGAGGAGGGTCCTAAATTCGTATTTCGGAGGGCTAAAACTATTGCCAATCATGTCTCTGCGAGCATGTTTTCCACAGATAAAATATCTGTGAAGAATCTACCTGTAGGCAGTTACAGTTGTTCGAAATGTAAAATATGTAAGTTTATGAAACAAACTTCTGAATTTAGCTCCTTTAAAACTAAAAATACTTTTCGGCTGAAGTCCTTCATTAACTGCGACACTAACTACGTAGTATATTTGCACAAATGTGGTTGCGGGAAGCAATACGTAGGACGCACAATAAGATGTTTAAAAGTTCGGATACTTGAGCACCTGCGTCTTATTGCGAAGAAGGATATTAGTCATCCAGTGTCCAATCACTTTACACATTGTAGTTTGGGCAATGTTAATAACTTATCTTGCCAGGGTATAGAACATATACCACTCCCCATCAGAGGGGGGAATAGGTTGGATGTTTTAAACAAGAGAGAACTATATTGGATTTTTACCTTGCAGACACGCATTCCATACGGTTTAAATTCTGATTGGGATATAGGTTCTCTTTTGTTTGACACATAAAACCCTTTCTGATACCCAGTACACATGTTTTTTAAGTGTTGTTGCTTATGTATATTTGTCTGAAATTGTTGTTGAATATTTCAGAGTGTATTTTCATGGTTTGTGCATTAAGTGCGTATTTTCATCCAGGTCACATTATACCATTATTTATCATTTTGATAAAGAGTGATATTGCACAACTTTGATCGTAATTCTGAATAGCATTTTACAGAATGTCCTGTTACAGAGCGAAAAATATTAATGTGCATTTTTCTCTTAAGGCATCTTATATTGCATTGTATGACTTAATGTATATAATTTATATATGCCTTTTAATCTAATTACTATATATAAGATCGAGATTGCACTGACTTTACTAACAGTATTATGTTTGAAATTACGCTCTTTCAGTCTCATGTCAGATTCTTTAGGGGCACTGGGGTTTTGTTAACTGAATTTAAATGTTTAATATCGCAAAGCTATCGGTTATTCAGTATTGGACACTTTACCTTAAACAAGATTACATAACCCCTTGCATAACCTTCGTTACTATGATATTAATACTCAATATCAAAGGTTGTCTATCATATTCTGTCTCCAAACATTTATTGTTTTTTAAAAATGTGTGTCTTTTCACGATTTGCTATGTTGTTTTTAATTTTCAAATGTAATTTTTCTGCCTTGATATTGCCCCCTTGGAGTGTGTAAGTTTAATAAAGTTTTTTTTTTTTTAATTACAATTTCTAGCCATTACCATGTAGCGTGACGTGATGACGTCAGAGCTATGGACGTGTTGTGGTTTCCTAATTGTGTAGTGCATAGGATGCAGTTTATGGCACTCGTGGACATGCTTTATGTTCCACTTGTTTCCTCAATGATTCCCTTGTATCTCCAACCCGGTACCGCACACGTGATATGACGCGTCACTACGCGATGACGTTTGAAATCCCGATCGCGTGACACATGCGGAAGTGTCGGCGATTGGTATGGAGGAGCTCATAATTCATATAAATAACACTCCAAGGGGGTAAGTACTTTATTCACCTTGATAAAGGACTAGTAATAGTCCGAAACGCGTTGGTGTGTATCTGTTGTTCTTGATCCATTAAACAAGCTTTTATTTTGGGAACGCATCCTTGCATTTTCATCTGGCTATGCCAGTGTGGACCTAGTGCTCCGTTTTTCTCCCTTGCAATACTTGTCCTTCAACAGGCGGAAGCACAGTTAACCCGTGGATCCCTGGATACCTGAGGACTTGCTGCTTATCGTGGACACCATTCCCATGTGAGTCTTTCCAGGTTTACCATTACAAGTTCTGGACTGTTCCATTGTTATAGATGCTCACTATTAATACATCCTTACTACTGTGCATTGTGGGATTTTAGTGTCAGTATGCATCTTTTGGACATTCCATATATACATTCAACATTGGGTTAAT
Source organism: Ascaphus truei (assembly GCF_040206685.1). NCBI lineage: Eukaryota > Metazoa > Chordata > Amphibia > Anura > Ascaphidae > Ascaphus > Ascaphus truei. Next base: position 93,574,082 of record NC_134483.1, on the reverse strand, counting down.
CTTTTTTCAACGATCTAGATTTTTGTAGTAATTGCTGTATTTTTCTGAGCACCATACAACGTTTTTTTCATCGCACCGAGGTTAATATTATACGCATGCGCAGAAGAGGTTGTGGGCCGCGGCTCGCATGCGCAGAACCCAATAGTAGTCGCCTCTACACAATCACAATACAGCCCTTCAAGCGAATCACCTACAACGCTTGCGCACAACTACCCTCGCGCCCCTAACGGCTGACAACGGGCATGCGCACAATCGCATACCATGTGCATGCACGCGCATACCGCCGTACATCTTAACGTGCGCATGCTCAGATACTGTGTTCGCTGCGTCACGCCCACAGTCAAAGGTTGCTCATCCGCTCATTGCTTTCACAGCCTTAGCAGCGGCTGTGAAAGCCTGGCCGTGCACCAAGTCCCCTCTCGCCACCTCCTCACACGCGCAGAGACTGCTTACCCATTTTCCACACACTTCATGCTCCTCTACTTATGCTCATGTGCGCGCGCACACTGACTAACACACACACACACACACACACACACACACACACACACACACACACACACACACACACACACACACACACAAAATTCACAGTTACTATAAATATATAAGTGCAAAATAGCTAAAACACGCATTCTGAGTCAAACTTCTTTGCATTTTGGCACACAAATTGTGTTTTGATTTTTAATTAAAATCATCATCATCACAAATACAATTTCTGTGACAAAAGACACAGCAGTTTCACTTAAAATGCGCGTGCTCGGCGCACACATACTTTTTTTGTTCCTTATTGTACCGCTATTGAGTGCAGTTGATATACAGGTAGCATTGTTTGAATATATGGTACAGTGCACCTGAACCACATATATAACCGCTTTGACCATTAACCGCCACACATATCATCTTTACCCATTAGGGTCAAAACGGGCGTTAAATAACCATTTATATGATGATATGTGGAAATAACCTGCTAACTGTGAGCTCTCCCCCTTTATTTTAATTGATTTTATATTATATAGAGTGTGTTCTTTTTGTTGTTTGTCCCTTACATACCCAATAAAATATTTTAACAGTATACATAGGGCTATATGGGAATACATTTTCCACAGATTGAATATTTCTGGCCATGATTTATTTTGATTGATAATGAGTGCAGTGCAGCAAGGTGTCTTTTTTTTGGTTGATTGCTGTCAACCATTCGTTTGTAGACTTTTTAGCTGACAGGAGTATAATTTCAGCAATACTTAGGATTCCTGAGTCTTCATTAACTTCTTTCCACCCCTCCATGTACCCAAATAAAACAGATAGAGGTTCCTTCACAGTTACCACTTTTGTCATGTCATGTATATATACAGTATTAGACCTGGTCACAAAAATCAGATATACATGAGTATTCCCATAGGTTTTAGTCCCGCTTAAGACCTCCACTTTAAAAAGAAGACAGCCAATTAAATACCTGGGGGTTAATATAGACCCCAACCTAGAAAAATTGTACGCAAGCAATTTTAAATCAAATCTTAACCAAAGTGATTAAAGAGCTGGAAAGCTGGCAAGGCCTCCCATTGAACATAACGGGTAGATGCCAACTTGTTAAGATGATCAGCTTCGCTAGCATTATATACCCATTGCAGATGTGCCTATCCTGGTTCGCCATGCAGACATAAAATTGATTAATAGGGCAATAAATAAGTTTATATGGAACAAAGGCAGAAATAGAATTGCAATGTCAAACTATTTCTCTCAAAGGAAATTGGTGGAGTGAGTTTACCCGGCATTAGAAAGTACATTTTGTTATGCATAGCCAGGCATATGGGAGACTGGCTAATGGACAAAGAAATATATTCCTCCCAGGGGGGTAGGATAACGGCGGTGCACTGCGTGTCAACACGTGCTTGCGATGCGTTCCAAATGAAGGAAGGCGGATGCTGGATCACTGTATCAAAAAGATGGTTTATTGAACGTTTGGCAACATTGAAGTTAAAACAAGAATCTTGAAGGGAACCTCTGACGCGTTTCGTGCAATCCATGTACTTTGTCAAAGTGCATTAGAAAGTACATTTTAGCATGCATAGCTAGGCATATGGGAGAATGGCTAATGGACAAAGAAATATATTCCTGTACGAAACTTGAGGAACAGATGGTGCGCCAATGATGCTGAAAGAGATCCTACACACGACTTCGGGAAATATACCTTTAGTAATTAGAGGGAATCCATTGATAAAATATACATGGGCCACGTGGAAGACACAGAAAAAAGTGTGGAATGTCCTACAAAATATCCCAATTTCTGCCTATACAAGGTAACATGAAATTTGAACCAGGTCCATCTCAAAATATGTTTAAGACGTGGGAAACCAGATCTCTATTTTTAAGAATGTTATGTTGTCATATTATTACTATGGAAAACTACAGTATATTAGCGATTTTTGGCAAAAATTATGCACACTCTTAATCCTTAAAAATCGTAAAATCAGCACAAGGTGAACCTGTGACACATTTATCCCTATTTGTATTTGTTAAATGTAGTCTACATATTAAAATATGTACATCTTATTACTATTCTACATATTTCAAAATGCATTTTTTCCCCGAGCTCTGCAAAGGATTCAGACTATAATAGCCAGACATTAAAAAAAAGCTATGGGGAGTTAAAAAAAGAAAAAATCCCTATACCATACAGCAGGCCTGCACAACTTGTACAGTGAGAAGGGCCGAACTGCTCCAAAGAAAAAAGATTTGGGCCGCACGGGTAAAATCATCATCATCATCTCTCCTCCAGCACTTCTCATCATCATCATCCTCATATCGCCCCCAAAACCCATCATCAACCTTTGCGAGACTCCCCATCGATCTCTCATACCCCCAACTCTCCCCCTCACCCATACACACAATACTCCCCCTCCACATCAAACACAAAATACCACCTGCACACCACACACATCCCACCCCCTGCACCTCACATCACTCTCTCCCTCTGCATCTCACATCACATCACTCTCCCCCCCTGCACTTCACATCACTCTCCCCCCCTGCACCTCACATCACTCCCCCCCCCTGCATCTCACATCACTCCCCCCCCCCTGCATCTCACATCACTCCCCCCCCCTGCAACTCACATCACTCCCCCCCCCTGCAACTCACACCACTCTCCCCCTCACAAGGAAAACAGAGTCGGGCCCCACAGCCCATTTCAGCAGCCCCCACAACAGACCCCACAGCCCATTTCAGCAGCCCCCACAACAGACCCCACAGCCCATTTCAGCAGCCCCCCACAGTCCATGTCAGCAGCCCCCCTCCTCCTTCCATGTCAGCAGCCCCCTCCTCCTCCCATGTTAACAGCCCCCCTCCTCCTCCCATGTCAGCAGCCCCCCCTTCCTGCCATGTCAGCAGCCCCCCTTCCTCCTGCCATGTCAGCAGCCCCCCCCCCTCCTCCTCCCATGTCAGCAGCCCCCCCCTCCTCCCATGTCAGCAGCCCCCCCCCTCCTCCTCCCATGTCAGCAGCCCCCCCCCCATCTCCCATGTTAGCAGCCCCCCCTCCTCCTCCCAGGTCAGCAGTCCCCCCCCCTCTTCCCATGTCAGCAGCCCCCCCTCCTCCTCCCATGTCAGCAGCCCCCCCTCCTCTTCCCATGTCAGCAGCCCCACCATCTCCTCCCATGTCAGCAGCCCCCCCCCCTCCTCCTCCCATGTCAGCAGCCCCCCCCCTCCACCTCCCATGTCAGCAGCCCCCCCCATCTCCTCCCATGTTAGCAGCCCCCCCTCCTCCTCCCATGTGAGCAGCCCCCCCTCCTCCTCCCATGTCAGCAGCCCCCCCCCTCCTCCTCCCATGTCAGCAGCCCCCCCCTCCTCCTCCCATGTCAGCAGCCCCCCCATCTCCTCCCATGTCAGCAGCCCCCCCCTCCTCCTCCCATGTCAGCAGACCCCCCCATCTCCTCCCATGTCAGCAGCCCCCTCCCTCCTCCTCCCATGTCAGCAGTCCCCCCCCTCTTCCCATGTCAGCAGCCCCCCCTCCTCCTCCCATGTCAGCAGCCCCCCCTCCTCCTCCCATGTCAGCAGCCACCCCCTCCTCCCATGTCAGCAGCCCCCCCCATCTCCTCCCATGTCAGCAGCCCCCCCCCCCCTCCTCCTCCCATGTCAGCAGCCCCCCCTCCCCCATGCATACCAGGTGGCGGCGGCGGCAGGGAAGTGCAAGGGATGCGCTACACTGCTAGAGCGCATCACCCTGCTGGAGCAGGCTGAGGAGGGGGGGGAGAGAGCGCGGTCACACAGACACTGCTGGAGCGCGCTCCTACTTAATGCTGGAGCGCGCTCCTTCTGGAAGGGGGATGAAGGGTGGGGGGTTGAAGGGTGTCCGTCGCGGGCCGCAGCGGGTCCCCGGCGGGCCGCATGTTGTGCAAGCCTGCCATAAAGTGTACAGTAAATAAAATACCACTTGTGAGCACATCCGCACGTCTCAGACAGGTCTGCAGCCCTGTCTTTCCCCATTATCGCTTAGCATACAGTGCTTCCACTGCAGCCAGGGATTCTGGGTAATGACATGCGAATGAGCGCACTCAGTGTGTCACACTACTTCTTCTCAGGTTTACGGAGTAAGCGCTTCTTTAACCCAGGCTGCACTGAAAACATGAAGGGGACATGATATACATAAAGGGCTGCAATGGGGCCCTCAAGCTCTCAAAAGGGCATCACATTGCTTACATAAACATTCTACACGGGCAGAAGGGTCGCTGCAGCGGTGGGAAGGAGCTTCTTTCTGCCCCCCTCTGATCAGCTAGTTAATGCCGGAGCATTGGTGAACACTGTCCCACTCCTACACAACTAGTGGTTAGCACGGGAGATGGATGGGCCAGTATTTATAATAGCTTTGCCATTAAGCAGCTGAGGGAGAGGCGCGCATGCTGCCTACCAATGTCTAGACCTGCGCTTTACAACCAGGGTTCCTAGGAATCCATTGGTGTACCGTGGTCATCGCTTAAGGGTTCCCTGCAACTTCCAGGTCATTTGAAAATTGAAATACCAAAATTAAGAACTGCCGGTTCTTAATCAGATAAGAACAAGAATGTTGGTATTGTCTCAAAATGGAGAGACTTGCCGGGATTCTGAGAGACGCCTGTTCAAAGTTTCAAAAGGTATGGCAGCCATGGCCGATCTATGAAACTCTCAACACGCAGGACCACCCACCCATGGATCAGTCCAATATCCTCCAGTGAGAATCCCTGCGCTACCCAGGTAACCAGATGGGTAAGTCACCCCCCTCCACCCCCCCAATAGTACTAAGAAAGGGTATTTTCCCCCCAGTGGCTATGTATAATGTATTTCTAAATATGCAAAGTATGATTGTCAAGACGGCCGGGAATGTTGCACCATTCCTCCTCCCCCCCCCCCTCACTCCTCCTCTTTATTTCTGTACCCGTACCCCCTCCCTCCCCCACAACTTTTGGAAAAAAACTAATAAAAACGTATGTTAAAAAAAAGAAATACCGAATACAGAAGAATTTACAATGCATCTGACCTCAGACGCGCTATTAGAGAGACAAATATATGCAGCAAGCAACAAAAGGGATAACAAAGCACGTGTCAACCAGCATGAAACTATTAATGCACACCCCTGACGAAGCTCTTGGAGAAACGCCGCGTTGGGCGCTTCTACCTCTGCATCACTGACTAGTGGCCAGCAGTCTAGATCTGGTGTTTGCATCGGTGAGTCTCTATCTTCATGCTCCTCCTGCCCCGCTGCTCGTGTTTTGTGGTTGGCAATGCACACAACGCTGCCACAGTTTTGGAAGTCAGATTTGTACACTGAAGCAGACCTCAGATGACAGCTCCACGCCTCCACGAATCAGAAGCGAATTTCCTGCTTAAACCGGGCTGCCTGTACACTCCATTACTGCTCAGTTTACATTGATTGCGAATTGCAGCCTGCGGGGTGCACAACGGGATGCCTCTGACCACAGCTACAGCTGATTGCACTAAAAAAAACAGAATGTGGACTATTCCCTGCAGCTAATAGGGTCTGTGGCAACTTTCATTCAATTAAATGCAAGTATATCGTATGATCTGCACTAATGGTATATGGTACATTTAGTATATGCTTTTTTTGGCAGACATTCATTTTTGCTTATGATGGACTTACCAGTGCTGGAATAATCTTATAATCACCAATGTGTGCAAGTTCATTTATTACCATTAAGCCAGTCATATAAGGAGAAGTTCATATGCAATACAGCCACTAAAAACTGTACTGATGTTAGATAGTGCATTTAATGTATGCTTCTTTGGCAGACATTCATTTTTTGCCTATGATGGATTCTCTTGTGCTGGGATAATTTTATAACTATCAGTGTGTGCAAGTGCACCTATCACAATCAAGCCAGCTATATGTGGGAAGGTTCAAATGCTATATGGAAAATAGGGTTTTCTCTTAGGGCTGCATTACTATTTAACCAATATTTGTACTATAAGAATTCCCTATTTTTGACTCATTCAGGGTATGTTCCACCATGATTTGCATACAGATTTAGGTATTATGATCCCATCTGGACAGCTATCCCTACACTCAGGAGAAGCTTATTATTAACCCCTCCTTGTGTTTAGGGATCACTGGGTCTATTACGCATTATTTATACCTGTAATATCCTTTGATTGCATGCTGGTTGACACATGCTTTGTTATCCCTTTTGTTGTTTGCTGCATATATTTGCCACGGGTCTGATGTAGATTTGATATGTTTTTTAATTGGTTTTATGGTCTGTTCACCTTTTGGTCATTTGACCCCCAATAAATATTTAAACCAGTCAAATGCTATACCTATTCTTGAGTGCTTGAGTGCTTAGTTGGAGTTTCTACAGAATCTGTCTTCTGGATTCTGTAACCTCTTTTGTTTTGGAACACATCTCCTTTTGCTCCCGGGTGCACCACCAATGATATTTATTCAAACATCTTTAGGCTGGGGCCATAGAGGGGGTAGCAGGGCTGAGGCGCGCTGACGCTGAGGCTCGCCTGCTGAAATCTGCGCGATTTCATGCCAATGCAGGCGAGCAAGCGGGCGCGATCGGGAGGCGGGGCAGTGACGTCGCTGGGCCAATCGCCCGCGACGCACCGACGTCAACGGCACGGCGCCGTGATGTTGACGCTGCTCCGCGCTGATTGGATATTTCAGCCGACAGCGCTCTGAAAAACAGTTTGGCTGTCGGCTGAAAAATCCAGCGCCTCAGCACACCTGAGGACGCTCGCGTGAGCCCCCTCTAAAGACATCCTCATGGAGGATGCAGGGGCTCATTGCGGAGCGTCCGCACGGCTCAGCACGGACGTGCCTTCTATGGACTCAGCCTTAGGTTTGATAGGTTAGTTCATTTATTTTTGATATGGTCGTAGAGCTCTTCATTTTTCTTCCCACGCTATTAGAGAGTGTGGGGGTTTCTTACAATGCATCTAATCTGAGACGCGCTATTAGAGAGGGTGGGGGTTTCTTACAATGCATCTAATCTCAGACACGCTATGAGAGAGGGTTGGGGTTCCTTACAATGCATCTGATCTCAGACGCGCTATTAGAGGGGGTTGGGGTTCCTTACAATGCATCTGATCTCAGACACACTATTAGAGAGGGTTGGGTTTCCTTACAATGCACCTGATCTCAGACACGCTATTAGAGAGGGTTGGGGTTCCTTACAATGCATCTGATCTCAGATGCGCTATTAGAGAGGGTTGGGGTTCCTTACAATGCATCTGATCTCAGACGCGGTATTAGAGAGGGTTGGGGTTCCGTACAATGCATCTGATCTCAGACGCGGTATTAGAGAGGGTTGGGGTTCCGCAGAATGTTACAATATAATTATAGGGTTCCTTAACAAAAAAAAGGTCGGAAACCACTGCTCTAGACAATTATCCACATAAGATTGTTAAAACACAAGAGGCTGAATGCATTATTATATGAAACACAAGAGGCTGAATGCATTATTAAATGGAACACAAGAGGCTGAATGCATTATTATATAGAACACAAGAGGCTGAATGCATTATTATATGGAACACAAGAGGCTGAATGCATTATTATATGAAACACAAGAGGCTGAATGCATTATTATATGAAACACAAGAGGCTGAATGCATTATTATATGGAACACAAGAGGCTGAATGCATTATTATATGGAACACAAGAGGCTGAATGCATTATTATATGGAACACAAGAGGCTGAATGCATTATTATATGGAACACAAGAGGCTGAATGCATTATTATATGAAACACAAGAGGCTGAATGCATTATTAAATGGAACACAAGAGGCTGAATGCATTATTATATGGAACACAAGAGGCTGAATGCATTATTATATGAAACACAAGAGGCTGAATGCATTATTATATGGAACACAAGAGGCTGAATGCATTATTATATGGAACACAAGAGGCTGAATGCATTATTATATGGAACACAAGAGGCTGAATGCATTATTATATGGAACACGAGAGGCTGAATGCATTATTATATGAAACACAAGAGGCTGAATGCATTATTATATGAAACACAAGAGGCAGAATGCATTATTATATGGAACACAAGAGGCTGAATGCATTATTATATGAAACACAAGAGGCTGAATGCATTATTATATGAAACACAAGAGGCTGAATGCATTATTATATGGAACACAAGAGGCTGAATGCGTTATTATATGAAACATAAGAGACTGAATGCATTATTATATGGAACACAAGAGGCTGAATGCATTATTATATGGAACACAAGAGGCTGAATGCGTTATTATATGGAACACAAGAGGCTGAATGCATTATTATATGGAACACAAGAGGCTGAATGCATTATTATATGGAACACAAGAGGCTGAATGCGTTATTATATGGAACACAAGAGGCTGAATGTGTTATTATATGGAACACTTTTTTGTTGCTTTGTTTCAGATTGTAATGCATCTCAATGGAACACTATACGAATTCTTCCTACATGAACACACCAAGACTTCTAAAGTGTTCTTAAGATTTGCATCCATTATGGCCTTACACATCCCAGCAGAGGATGTTTTAACCAACTCCTTTGACCCTCATGCTTAAATGTTGTCTTTCCAAACAGTTACAACTCTTGATTCTCAATCAATTTGGTGACAAGTGAATTCTGTTACAGACAGCTGTTAAAGCCTTTCTATATCTTTCATCGACATTCAGTAGCGAAGACACCTCCTCACTTTGAAGTATTGTAAATCAAGCACAATGCTTCTATCAACTACATCTGAAATATGCAACAGGCAGGGAAAACTAGAGAAATGTATGCCCATCTCACATTTTAACAGCAAAATAAAACAAATGCATTTAATTAAAAGACCAAACTGTTTCTGTTTTTCACATAAAATTATATGTAAAAGGTAACCGGTCTAAAATCACAAATGGTCTTTAGTTTTGTAATGGTGGTTTTCATAGGAAAAACGGCTGTGGAAATTTAAATCAAATAAAATGTAATTTATAGCTAAACAATAAATAAATAAAAATCAGCTTAAATAAATAAAATGTGTCCAATCTAATCACGGTTAGTATCCTAGTCCCATTCTTACTCAATTGCAATATCTTGTTGCTCCCTAGAAGAAGAAGAAGAAAAAAAAGAAGAAGGGTTGTTCCCCAACAAAACTAATCCTGATAAAACAAATATCATGAAGTTGTGACTAATAAATACACAAAACTATATTACCACTTACTTGTACAGGTAGTATTCAGCTTGATCTATTTCTTCTCGGCATGAAATGTTGTCGATGAACTGTGAATGTGAAATACAAATATGAAGGATTTTCTTATATAACATTTATATCGTTTAAACACAGCTATTCCTACAAAAAAAAACTTCTTTTTTACTGTGAGGCGGACTCCAGTGACCATATTGTTCTCGCATATTCCTGTCTGGGAGATTCAAAAGCGAAATAAAAAAATAAAAATAAAAAATCAGGTTTCCTGAAGCTTCGGGGGATCCTCGAAATCAAATAATGCAATAAAATACATATAATATGCAAAAGACATTAGGCAGCCCTCAGTGGAGTCAGCCATCTTTGTGATATTATTCAGGATACTAGAAATACAAGACAAGCTGAAGTGCATTGAAATTAATTGCCAATCCTTCTGGTTTCTTCTAAAGCAGCACAAAGCTGTCCTCATGTACCCATCGCTTTACAAAGCAGCAGTAATTCACCTCAGTGCACTTCCACCACTTACAAATAATGAGACAAGATGGCTGCCTGCTCCTTCTGTGAAAAAAATACAAGTGCATAAAATTTAAAATAATCTTATCTTTAAAAAAATATTGTGTATATTTGTTATAGTTTTATTTTACTGCACTGATCTTATAAAGTAGATATAAGTCTTTTGATGTTCTGTGCATTCTAAGACTTTGCGGTAGTGAAGGGAATAATTATAAAACTCCCAGTTGAAGATGTAAGCAATTACAAAATATATGTACATAACAAAATAAATCTCAATAATAATACAAGGCAATGAACAAGTAGCTCTAGGGTTCATATCCCTGAAGTAGCTGGACCCAAAGACAGCTGTATGGTACATAAATTCAAACACACAGGTTGCACACCAAGAATATTGTGAGACATGTACAGTAACCACAGTGCATTTTATCAGTGGACAAAAGGTCACACTATTTCGGGTTCAATAGGACCCGTCATCAGTTAAAAATGATGCACATAACCGATTACTGGGAATTACATTTCAGGTGTAAAATAGAAATACGGCATTTGTCTCCTTACCCGTGATATTGCCAAAGAGCTCACTGGAAGTTTTTTCTCATAGGTCCTGTCCATAAGGGATGATAGCTCCGCTGTGAAGACAAAAAACAACCCCGTTAATTACAAATGTATATCCCCAACAAACTCTTCTCTTTTTAACACAAACCTCCCCTATTCAACCTAGAAATATTTACTCTCCTTCCTGAGAATGCAAGTTAAATTGTGAAACCCTAAATTAGTTTTTGAATATAAAAGATATCTTACTTTTTAAAGTTTTGCCATTTTCCAAGGCAGAGGAACCGGTTAGTGTGCTTTGGCTTACGAGAGGTATGGATTTTTGGCCTCCACTCCTAAAGATCTTTTACGTAGAATTTGATGGCACTTGGCCTATCAACTCCATTGGCGTTTTTTGGAGCCGCAGCCCAAAAAAAAGTGACAGTCCATGGCGCTGGAGACGGTGTCGCACTGCGGGGGGGAGGGGGGTCCATGCTTCCAGAAAAGCCCCGGTACCGAAAACAGCAAATCTTGCTACATCTGTACCGAAGCGCCTATTTAAGCCGTTTAGTCAAATTAAGTTGGTGAAACAAAATGTAATGCCAGGAGGGAAGTCGTCATTAGTCCGTTCATCTGGCATTTCCGTATAATGTTTGTATGTTTGTAAAAAGAACATATACAATTGTAGTGTTTGTTCATGTACTAAAAAAAACACTAGTTCTATATATAAACAAAAAAAAACACTTAAAAAAATAAATTATATTTAATTATTTTATATCCCCAAGTGCTAGTTAACAATTTGTTCATTAAAATTGTGTAACGTGACCCTCAATGTGTTATTTTATTAATTATACATATCTTTGATATCTAGTTTAAGAATCTTCAAGAGCTTTGAATAGACAGGAAGTGATCATGTTCCCTGTAGAGCAGGGGAGCGCAAACTTTTAGTGCTGCGCCCCCTGTCTCTCCCTCTGGCTCTCGCCCCCCCCCCCCGCCACCTACCTTCATCCGCGTCAGATGACGCTGCGGGGTCATGTGACGTCACATGGCGCCGCGTCACAGCCGGCTGAATCCCGGTAAATACACAGTTGCAGAGGCCTCACGCGATCCCCCGGCATTTAATTTAAATGGCTGGTGGAAGAGCGCGGGGCCTCTGCAACCACCCGCGCCCCCCGCCCCAGCAAAATCTCCCGCCCCCCACTACCGCTGCTGTAGAGTATCAATCATGTTGGTAACTGATATAATGTTGTTGAATGTTGACTATGTTTAATGCTGAGAAACAACCATTAGGGCAGGGGTTCTCAATTCCAGTCCTGGGTCATTTTGAAAGTGGGTCCCTTAGGCCGATATTCCAACGCCAGGACCAAAAACACGCTCAATCAAGTGAGCTACTTCAAATAATCCAATTCAGGATTTCCAAGTGACTAATCTGGACCAGGATTCAGCTGCAGCAAATGCAGCTAAGAGAAGGGCACTCGACTGCTTCCAAGAGTTCTGCCTGGAGGAAGGTGTGCTCCAGGGAGCTAAACGGGAGAGTCTGACGGTGGCCTGAAAGGAAGCACACACTGGTGGTAGAAACTCCTGTTTGGAAGGTGTGTATGTGTGTGTGTGTACCACGCTACCGAGGGATACGGGTAAAGTTTTAGTAAGGGTTGCCAGGACTGGCATAGCTGGACCTGACTGGTGTTTTTAGTTAGGTCTGTGAAGGCTGGCTGAAGCCATAAGAAAAGCAAGCGTTAGTGCTCCAGAGGGAGCTAGGTATTTATTTGTGCTTCTATAAGGGCCAGTAAACTATTTATTGACATGCAAATAAAGCACATTTAAACTAATTGTGTTGCCCTGGTCTATGCCTCAGACGTGCGTGTAGCGCTGACCTGCAATTAAAGGGGGAAAAGAGGCTCCAAGCTGGGGACTGTCATAGGCACGGAAAAATTGTAAAATGCACCCGTCTTGCTGCTTTTTAACACAGGATTAGGAAAACATACAATGTCTCACTAAGTGGTGCTATTTAAGCAGACATTGTCCAGCGCAATTACTTGGACTGGCTACAAGGTGTTTTCTGGCCCCTGTGTCTTGTGGCATAGAACAGGTTAGTAATTATGTGCCGATTGGTCACTGCAAGTACAGTGCAAAGGTTTTACTAAAAAATAATCTATGGTGCTCTGAAATAAATGCATTTGTCTCGTTAGAAGCACTTAACAAGTACTGTATGTAATCATTAGGCAGCAGATTTCTCAAACAACCCAGGGGGAGCATATAAGAAAAAAAAAAAAAGACAAACAATATAAGTGCACTATTAGTATTCTTGGCTCTTATGCTCTTATGCCTTATCCCAGACACTTTAAACATCTGCACTTATATTGTTTGGCTTCTTTTCCCTTATATGCTCCCCCTGGATTGTTTGAGAAATATCCATACACCTTGGAACGCGAGAAGACAGGTCCCACCAGAGGGTTTGAGCTGGGATGTTAGACCTTTATATTTCCCTTACTTGTCACAATTGGAATTGTATTCCTAGGTTTTGCATTATTTAGTTTAACACATTTATTGTTCTGATTCACTTATTGGTATTCGCGCCGTTTCTATCACCTCCACGTATCATCATTAGGCAGCAGACCAACATTTCCCACCATAGAAACCGCCTTTATTGTTTCATTGAGGATTTCCCCTTTCATTTCGAAATAATATGATCACCTAAGCACTTTGCACATGTTTTCAATAAATAAATAACAATAGAAAGATCGGAGGCAGAGCAGAGCAAAAAGAAGTTACGGGCTGGGGGCAAAAATAAAACTGGTTATTTATTAGGCATAATAGCCACAAAAATCGGACACACCAGTAGATTACTCTGCCGCGTTTCTCGCCGTGGAGGCGCTTTATCAAAGAGACTTTTTGATATTATTATGCCTAATAAATAACCAATGTAATTTTTGCCTCCAGCCCTCGCCTTCTTTCTGCTGTGCTCTCCCTCCTATCCTTGTATTGTTGTTTACCGTACCGGTATTGAAGCACGCCTTCGCCGTTCCGGATTCCCGGCATCACTCCAGCTGCTAACCTGCACCGGGAGTACTTCCTGTCTTCCTCCTTTGCCAGAGCGGTCACGGCACGCCACTCACCGGCAGCGGTTCAGCGGGAGGTGACAGGCGCTGGACGAGGGGCGCTCCGTTACTGCGGGGGGCTCAACTCTAGGGTGGTCGGACCATCTAGTCTTTCCCCGCTGTCTCTTGCCTCCGCCAGGACATCAGGTGAGCTGGTTGCCGCATTATTCCTCACAGACTTGGCTTGTTGGATGGACTTTCATTTGCCTAAGGTATCATTCTTCTGGTTATACCTCTCAATGTTTGACCTCAACGGTCTCCTCTTCAATGTTCATAATTAAAATGACTTTCTCAGATACACCAAGTGTTTGGTAGCACCGAAGTAAGGATTATTTCCCCATTTTTTCAATAAATATATATATTTAAAAAAAAAATTAAGTTATGGTGGGTGAAAAAGGCTTTTTCACCCACCATAACTTAAAATGTGTATGGTAAACCTACCCAGCCTTTAAAATTGCAAAGCCAGTACAACCAACTTCACATTGATGAGACCAAATTGAAAACAGGTTGAAACATGTCTTTGAGCGGTTTGACTGGCTTTGCATCTAATCCCATGCTGTGCCTAAAAGATGTGTGAACAGCAGAGCATTTGCTTATAAAGGTTCCATGTAAAATGGATTTAAGGCAAAAGGTGACATATTGTGTAACCATTTGCATGTCATGTCCCAGAATCCCTTGCTGCAGTTGAAGCACTGTATGCAAGGTGATAATGGTGAAAGACAGGGTTGCAGATCTGTCTAAGGCTGCGTCCCCGCTAGCGCTGAGCGCGCATGCTTGGCGAGGTGACTTGTATATATATATATATATATATATATATATATATATATATATATATATATATATATATATACACAGTATATGCAAGTCCCCGCTCACGCGATATGCGCGCGTATGCGGTGGCACACACGCTCACCGGCGCTCGGGTAAACACATTTTTTAAACTTTCTAGCGCGCTCAGCTTCCCCTGCAGCGTCCCCCCCGCCACACCCCATCCCCGCCCCCCCCCCCCCCCTGCGAGCGCTTGCGAAAATTTTAAGGACACCCGGCACTCATGCTTGGAGAGCTCTCCAAGCATGAGTACACTCAGCGCCAGTGGGGACAAAGCATAAGACATGTGAATGTGCTCACAAGTGATATTCTTTATTGGATAGATATATACTTTATACATACATATACATAATAATAGTGGACCGTTCAGATAATTGTCAGATAATATGACTATATGAAAGAACGGTTCAGGTGGCTGTTACTCCAAAAATTATGTATGCCTAACGGCCCTCACAACATCCATTGCAGAGCCTTCTGGCAGCAAGGAGTTAATATAATAGGAACTCACAGCGAGAATGGATAGGAGTCTAGGAGTCGCCAGGATGACATCCCTGGTACAGAAGGCAGAGAATGGAATTGTGTGTGACAGATGGGAGAGGAGCAGGAAGTGGGAGTCCCTTCCATAACTCACATATCAATTAAACCCATCTGCTCCTTGTAACAGAAAAAAACAAAAAAGGTAATGAAGCCATAATTTGTTTAAAAAGACGAGGCTGGATCTGTCTTCTACTATTCAGGAACCTGATTATTTATATTAGCAATAAGACCTGTAAAGGGCCCTTCAGTATTAGCCCAGGTCAAAGGGCAGATCATTAAGTGTCATCGTTCACAGTGGGAGATCAGCTCTTATATGCTACAGCATATTACAGCTGCAGCAGACGTTATCAGCCCGTTAATACGAAACGATGTGTTTAATAATGCATGGGTCATCGCCTTAGCCATTGCTTACAATAGTGCTATTGTTAAATAACGCGCCAGCATTAACGGGAGCGGTAATGTCTGCTAGATCTGTACATCCGACAGTACAGGACCCCAAGGCTGAGCTCAATGAAACCCAAATGTGTTTTTAGGCACATGCCCTACAAATATAAAATATAGAGCGATAAGACCTAGGAGGTCTGCAAAGACGAACACCAGCATCACATTTTTCATT
This sequence comes from Ascaphus truei, assembly GCF_040206685.1. Taxonomy (NCBI): domain Eukaryota; kingdom Metazoa; phylum Chordata; class Amphibia; order Anura; family Ascaphidae; genus Ascaphus; species Ascaphus truei. The sequence goes on along the minus strand of NC_134483.1, from coordinate 93,558,278 downwards.
CTTAATACAGAAGAAAAATAAATAGAAACCTGCAATGAAAAAAACAACCACCTCAGTTTAATTGTAATATGTTATTATGGTAATTTGCTGAAAACCCGTGTGAACCTTTCATTCAGTACATCTATAGCTATTTGTTCAAATGTTTTACCAGGAAATAATACATTAACATTTACAAGTACGTCCTGGGCACAGAGTTAGGCTGCGCTTATAGTCCCGGCTACGGCGACGCGTGACGTAATCCGTCGCCTTTGTAATAGCGATTCCTGCTTATAGTGCAGGAGACGAGAGGGCGACCGGGGAGAGGGGGGCGTGGCAGAGGCGTGGCCGTGAGCGCTTCGCCCTCATTAACGGAAGCGTTCACGTGCCGCTGACGTAGTCACGCAGCGATCGCCGAAAAAAATCCAATTCTATTGACTTCAGTGATTTTGGTCACTGTGTCGCGCCCACGCCGGATTACATCAACTGGTTTTGACGCAGTATCGCGTCGCCGTAGCCGGGACTATAAGCGCAGCCTTAGTCTCTAACCTTTTTTATACACCAGGCGTGAAATAATATTTTTCAAATAGCCTACCAGTAACAGCAGGCCAATTTACAGCTTTGTTTCATACCAGCTTATTTTTGACCCCTCCCTCTCCCCCCCCCCCAAAAAAAAATCAAATTTACATTTTTCTCATTTGCAGCTTCCAGTTATTTGATTTAATTCTTACACCATATACAAAAATGTAAACTCATTAAAGCAATGAAATTGTGACATCCCTTTCCCCTGCATACACTTCAAAGCATCACACATCAGTTTGTCTTCAGATGAATTGGAGAAGCCCTTTCTGAGAAGGCATCAGAGGCTGGAGACTTCAGCAGCCGTGCTACTGAATCTAACAAGGACTCCATTCCCCGAGGGTTTCATTGGCCGGATATAAAACTGGACTGTAACCTAGTTATCCTGCCAGTGAACATCATTGGCCTGCTATTGGCAGATGGCAGACTGCTATGCTGAGCCCTGCATACACATTTTTTAAGTTCTTAAAACTTTTAGGAATACCACACACATTCCCAGCTAGCTCAAACCCCAACACCCACTACATCATGAATATATATTTATGTCAAAAAGAGCGCTACGGAGCGTGGCAAATGTACAGGCATACCCCGCATTAACGTACGCAATGGGACCGAAGCATGTATGTAAAGTGAAAATGTACTTAAAGTGAAACACTACCTTTTTTCCACTTATCGATGCATGTACTTACTATACTGCAATCGTTATATACGTGCATAACTGATGTAAATAACGCATTTGTAACAGGCTCTATAGTCTCCTCGCTTGCGCACAGCTTCAGTACAGGTAAGGAGCCGTTATTGCTGTTTAGGACGTGCTGACAGGCGCATGCGTGAGCTGCCGTTTGCCTATTGGACGAAATGTCCTTACTCGCGAGTGTACTTAAAGTGAGTGTACTTAAACCGGGGTATGCCTGTATACAACAAAAGACAGGGATGCCCAATGCTACATCCAATTGACAAAATATATATGCTAATAAGTATAAAGTTAAATACTTCAATAATAATATTTCCTTGGTTATTTAGTTAGACCCTTTGGCCAAAGCGTCATAAGCCTGCATACCAACGTCAAGGCATAACTAAATTTGCAGGTCCTAACGCTACACTGTGAACCTTCCCTTTTACCTCTGTATGAGGGGCAACAACCATAGTAGGTCCTGTCCATACAGCAAAATGAAAAGACCTCCCAAGTTAAAAAGATGTCAGGCGGCTATGCTGAGCCCTGCATACACATTCTTTTTTAAGTTCTTAAAACTTTTAGGGATATTAACAATACTACCCATCAACTTGAATCTTCTTACATTATTCTGTACATATGTTATATCCAGCTACAGTATGTTTTCTAATGTTCCCGATATCATTTTTAGAACTAATTAACAATAAATCGCAACGGAAAAACAAAGGGGGGATACATGAAGTGGGCACGTTCCCAAGGCTAGTTGAATTAGGATGAATGTGTGGATACATTTTAAATTGTAGATATATTTTTCTATGGTAAAAAATACATGCATAAATAGGGCAATTTTGTGTTATGTAAAGTTATTTAGTTTGTTGCATTTCCCCCCCCCCCCCCCCAACGGAATAAAACGTATGCGTTTGTAGATGAAGTTATCAATATGAAGAAAGTACAATAAACATGCAATCAAGTTGTGATAACTGAAGCAATACTGCCACCTGCTGGTAATATACATATGTAGCTATAGGTCCTGAGAATTGCTACATTCGAGAACATTGTGAATAAAAAGACTGAGGGGGTAATTCATCAAGATCAGTTACAGGTGAACGCACCGCAAATGGGTGTTACCTGCCATTCAATTTAATAGGAATAAACACCTGTTCGGGGTGTGTTAATCGTAACAGAGTTTCATGAATCTGGGGGTAAGCTGTTAAAGTAGCAGTCCTGGCTTCAGCTTGATTTGTTTTACCATATGCAGCATGCGAGTAGTTTTAATGAGAAATAAATTACCTACGCTGCAGATCGATCTCTTCTCCTGTGATTGATCGGCCAATATCCTGCTTGTGTGTATCTAAATGACAGCCACCGGACCTCTCTGACTGTGCAGCAGTCTGTGAAATGCTTCAGCTTATATGTGACATTATATTACTAAGTGTAACGCAGTATTGCTACAGCTTTCAGAGTAATAGACCGTCCGCTGTTTGGAAGACAGCAATACATCTGTTTGTGATACTTTCTTGCCAAAGGGCAGAACTCAAAAAGGTGTGTGAGACCCTGTTTCAAAAGAGGAAGTGGGTGTGAAGATCTAAATGGTTGCTGTAGCAACCAAAGAATGATCAGTATATTAAAGAAATCATTAAAAATGGCATAAAGATTTATAAAAAAAAAAAAGAAAGTATGGATATTGCACGCAGAACTGAGAAGTGCCAAAATACTTCTAATAGAATATAACCACAAAAATAGTCCGCAGCTCCAAAGTAGCAAAATGTGAAAAAACTTGGTTTATGAAGCATATCTTTCAGACATTAGGAGACACATTAGCAGTCAGTTCATGTCTGAAAGATATGCTTCATAAAACGAATTTTTATTTTTTAGGTTATAATCAAATACTACATTACGGTTTTATTTGTGCACAGGATTTTGCATGTTTTTGTTCAATGCGAAAACCCGAATAAACAAAGCAATCTAAAAAGGAACATGAACCTATATCTGTATATAAAAGCTGTGGCCAACGACCGTTTACGTCTCAAATAGTAGAAATGTATGTGACCAGGTAGGCAAAGCTGCAGTGGCCTCGCGCGGTCCCCCTACCTGGTCTTCGGCGATGCGTCGCCATGGTAACTGGCGGAAAATTACGCCGCGTTGTCATGTGACATCGTGTTTCCATGGCAACGTGCCGTCCCTTGACGCCGGAGCCGAGGAGGAAGCGGGGTGCGAGCTAAGCAGGCAGGGGGGGGGGGCGCTAGTTAAAAACTTTGCACACCCCTGATGTAGAGCATCATGTTCTCCGACACATTTCTCAATTTGTTAAACTGTAGAGTCCATACTTAAAACAGTAAATGGCTGACGGACGCAGAGTATTATCTGGGCACAGATCTTTTTAAAGGAGAGTTTGAAATCATAGCTATTTAAAAACTACAGGATAACAAAAAAATAAAAAAGTAAATACATTCTCCATCTGCTTTAGTCAGATAGACTGAAGCCTTGTTGCTTACGGGTATCCGGCTGGATCTGTTTTATTTTTGGAAAGGACTAGTCGGGCAGACAAAGCATCGCTCAGTCTTGACTGGTATTAATTCATGCAGGGCAGATAAAACCCACGTGGCCGTCAGTTGCATTATGCCGTCTTCAGACAGCCCACCCCAAAACCCAGGCCAAAGCACCTGTTTAAAGTGATCACTCTGTAGGCTTTGAAGAAAAGTCTGCAGGCCAGATCAGTCGGCTGCACTTGGTGAGTCGGTCGGTGAATGAATCTATGCAACAGCACCGAGTCCTAGTGAAATATAGCGGCCACAGAGAAGGCACAGCCATGGTTATATACTATATTTAAATTTTTATTACAACCATTGTATCAATTTAAAAATTGACCCATCTACAACTAGTAGTACGGAGTAATTCAAACTATCTTGGAGAGACCGACTACTCTTGAATAATCTTTCCAACGTACTTCCTAAAGAAGTATTACACTTGCCACTCTCGATGTCAGCAGCTTGTACACAGGTGATCCATCATATTGACGGTATGGAACCAGTTAGGACATGCATTATTTACAAGGACTTGTACCAGGGTCCTCCGATAGCAATCCTAATAGAATTTATTAATTTATGCTTGAATAGCAATTTTTGCTTTGAAAATAATTTCTTTATACAGAATTCAGGGATGGCAATAGCACCAAACCTGTGCGTGCACACGTACGAGATATTCATACATATCTGGAATAAGTAATGTGAACAGATACTGTACTACACATGCTACAGCGACAACATGTTTTTAGTTTGGCACTGATCGCATAAGTGTCTGATTGAAACTACAAACTCCCTCAACTCATTGAACACCCCCACCAAGTTCCCCTTCAATTTTAGTGAAGAAAGAGTACATTTTCTTGATGTATCTATTTTTAAAGAGCAGTGAGGGTTTAGGCACCACTTTGTACAATAAACCAACAGACTGCAATACCAACTGTCGTTTTTTCCTCCGCAATATTACAAAGATACGCCCTTTCCTCTGTTGCTCGACTGCTAAAACTCTGACACAGACCCTCATTCTGTCCCGTTTCGATTACTGTAACCTCCTGCTGTCCGGCCTTCCTGACTCTCACCTGTCTCCCCTACAATCTATCCTAAACGCTGCTGCCAGAATCACTCTACTATTTCCAAAACCTGTCTCAGCGTCTCCCCTGCTAAAATCACTCTCCTGGCTTCCTATCAAATCCCGCATCTCGCACTCAATTCTCCTCCTCACTTTTAAAGATTTACACTCTTCTGCTCCTCCTTACATCTCAGCCCTAATTTCTCACTATACACCATCCCGGCTCTTGCGTTCTGCTCAAGGATGTCTTCTCTCTACCTCTTTAGTATCTAAAGCCCTCTCCCGCCTTAAACCCTTCTCACTGACTGCCCCGCACCTCTGGAATGCCCTTCCCCCGACTAGCACCCTCTCTATCCACATATAAGACCCACCTCAAAACACAACTGATTAGGGAAGAATACGAGTAGCTCCATAGCTGATAATCAACACCTCATACATAAACCTTGGCCCCTTGCAGATGCACTTACCAAAACGCCATCCTACTGTATCTGTACTTTCTTCCTACCAACAAATTAGATTGTAAGCTCTTCAAAGCAGGGACTCCTTTTCCTAAATGTTACTTTTATGTCTGAAGCACTTATTCCCATTATGTGTTATTTGTATTATTTGTTATCTATACGATTGTCACGTATATCAGGGGTGACCAAACTTTTTATGCCGAGCCCCCCCTTTCATCCATGAAAATTCTCGGGCCCCCCGTCTGATGTATTCAAAATCACATAACGTCAGCGCACATGAGCTGGTTCAGACAATGAGGGCGAACCAGCTTTGTGACGCGTCCGCCACGCGTCTACAATTTCCTGCAGCCAAGTTCACAAATCGCTTGGGCTGCAGGTGTGCGCGCAGGCAGTATACTAGTATTGGATCACTGTTTATTTTATTGTTTGCTGGCATCTGGTGATATGTTTTTCCTGGTGCACAAAGGCAGTCCATTTGAGGGGGCATTCATCCACCCCTTTGCTACATCCCTTCCCTCTCCCGCCCCCCTATTTTTTCCCCTTCACCTCCCTTTTTTCCTTCTCCCATTTATTTCCCCAGTGTCATCCACTCCTACCTACCAGTTTGATGTATTATTTATTCCCGTTTTAAATGTTGCCCAAGGATCAGGGATACCCATAACAAAACTCAAGGGGGGTACTGATGAATCTCCCCTGCTGATCAATAATCCGAAGTGACCCCCCTGACTCAAAGAAAAACCCTCAGCCCCCAAAACTCATCCTCCCAAGACCCTAAATTCTGCCATCTCCGTCTGACCTTCATCCCTCCGTTTAGCCACTGTGTCTCTCCTTCCCCCCAGTGTCTCTCTCTCACCTTCCCCCCAGTCTCTCTCACCTTCCCCCCAGTGTCTCTCCCCTTCCCCCCAATATGTCTACCACCTCTCCATGTCTCTCTCTCCCCCTTCCCCCAATATGTCTCCCACCTCTCCATGTCTCTCCCCTCAATATGTCTCCCACCTCTCCATGTCTCTCTCTCCCCCTCCCCTCAATATGTCTCCCACCTCTCCATGTCTCTCTCTCCCCCTCCCCTCAATATGTCTCCCACCACACACACACACACACACACACACACACACACACACACACACACACACACACACACACACACACACACACACACACACACACACACTATTAAGACACACTTACTGTCACTATTAAGCCTGTTCCAGTCCCCCATGTGCGGCTGAAAACTGGGACAGGAGGAGGAGGAGGGGCTGTGTGTGTGCAGGGAAGGCCCCGCTCCCGCTGCAGGCAGACCACACAGAGACAGCAGCACGGAGCTTGTGAGCTGCTTGGCCGCCCCCAGGCTTCCCCGCACGCAGCCTGCACCCCCCCTAAATAATCTTGGGGGGCGCGTCCCCCTGTTTGCGCACCGCTGACGTATATTATGGCTGTGAAGCGCTATGTACATTAATGGCGCTATATAAATAAAGACATACATTCATACCTCTTGCATGCAACTAGTTTCCACTCCACATCACTTAAGAAAGGCTTACCCTTCTTGCAGATGCTCAGTGTGATTACTACCAATAGTAAACGCGAATTAGCACTTAAACAATAGAAGAATATGGGGGTGGTCGTTATCCACAGAGGTTACGCCCCTCGAGAAATCATCTGATGAAAAGTCCATATGGGAACTGAAAAGTTGTCTTTCCACCTTTCTTGGCTGTCACATGAACTTGTGAGCAGAGCTCTACTTTCTATCTCTGTCTTAGTGGAGACCTGCACTTGGAAGAAACTGTTTGCATATTTTGTTTTGGCTGCACAAGTAGGATTCTCCTCGTCTGAAACCGTTTCCCCGCACTTTGGAATTCTACTATACGAGAAAATCAGCTACAAAGTCACAAAGGATTTTTAAATTAACACACTATATACTACACCATCCTCTATAATCAATAAGCAGTACAGGAGGGCCCGGCTCATACGGCGGGTTCCGTTCCAGGCCGCCGCCGTAAAGCGGAAATCGCTGTAAAGCGGGGCCCGGCTGTACTGTATTGTACCTTTGAAAACAGAGATGCAGAGCTGTAAACCGACTGTTTGACAAATGGCATCTGACAAGGAGCTGCGCCTGCGCTAAAACTGTTGTTTAGTGACAGCCGGATACTTTGCTGCTGTGCACATCATGAAGAAAAAAAAAAAATCGGAAAAACGGAACAAGCGCCGAACCTAATTAATATGGGTATATATTGGGAAACGTCGTATGAGCGCAACGCTGTAAAGCGGATTGCCGTAAAGGGGAGCCCTACTGTAAATAACTATTGGCCAGTTTTGGCAACAGATGAAAGCCTTCCTCCTGCACTTTGGAAAAAGTTATTAATGTGAAGATGTTTAGTCCATAGGACAATAAGAAATAACACACATTTAATGTAGGTACTTACTTAATTGGTACCTTGACGGGGTTAGCAGGTTTAAATCACCTTATCATCAAAATATGCAACTAAATGACTCCATAGTTAAAAGACTTACAAGTCAATTTGGGAGGACGTTTGTATTTGTTTTCCATAAAATGTTTGGCCAACTCCCTAACCCTAACTGCATACTCCATACAGTATTGAAAATGATAGCGTTTTACTGTTATATTCTCTTATAGGGATATGTCTGAGCTCATCTTATATAGAGTTTTAAATGGAGGTGTTTGGCCTCTCCTTTTAGGTTCTGAGCTGCTTGCCAACTCTCCAATTAGCAAATAGGTTTAAAAAAATATTTCTATGTTCTATGTGGTAGTCTAAAGTTCCCCTCTCTGCAAGAGAAGGTGGCAAGTGTCTGTGACTGACAAACGATAGATATATATAGATATACACACACACACACACACACACACACACACACACACACACACACACACACACACACACACACACACACACACACACACACACACACGCCTTCTCCTGAAATAGTGACAGTACTTATCAGTTTGGTTCAGTCGGGAGCCAAAACAGAGAATAACATCTTATTTCTGAAGATATTGAGTGCCTGTTCCTTTGACAGATATATTAAAATAATAAAACAGGAGGATATTTGACAATACAGATCTCAAAAGATAGCCCTGCGATATCCCTACAATTTCCTGCTGACTTGTGGAATTAGAACTGCAAGGCAGATGGTAGCTTAAGGCTGCGTCCATAGAAGGACAGGCCGCGCTGAGCCGTGCGGACGCTCCGCGCTGAGCCCCTGCATCCTCAATGAGGATGTCTTTAGAGGGGGCTCACGCGAGCGTCCGCAGGCGTGCTGAGGCGCTGGATTTTTCAGCCGACAGCCAAGCTGTTTTTCAGCGCACTGTCGGCTGAAAACAACCAATCAGCGCGAAGCAACGTCAACGTCACGGCGTCGTGACGTCAGTGCGTCGCGGGCGATTGGCCCAGCGATGTCACTGCCCCGCCTCCCACCACCTCCCGATCGCGGACGCTGGCTCGCCTTCATGTGCATGAAAAAGCACAGCTTCAGCAGGCGAGCCTCAGCGTCAGCGCGCCTCAGCACTGCTCCCCCCCTCTATGGCCCCAGCCTAACACTGATACAATCTTCAAAGTATACCTCCCAGAAGTCCTTGATCATAAAGTATTTTAATGAGGCAACATTAAGAATATGTGCTAAAGAGCCAAACAGCTTAAGTTGATCATGTCATGGACATTCAGGCAAGTAGCAAAGGGACATGTTAACCATAGTCCTGAAATAAACACACACAGGGAAGACAATGGTTCCAAAACACTGTTCCATTACATAAAGCAGTGTACAAGAATCATGCACCATGATCTAGATCTCTGTTCCAATTCGCTCAGTAGGAAGAATCTAAACCCCCTGCATTGGCAGCGTGTGATGCTGGAGTTATAGTTTCACTCCTTGTTTAACAGCATACTACCAAAGGGGGAGAGGTGTGTGTAGCATGTAATTTATGATAGCAATAATAAATAATAATAATAATAATACACACTCACTAGAGAATAAAACTGCAAAGCACTTGTTTAAGCCCCCCAAAATTGGAAAGCATACTATATCTCAACGGGGGGGGAGTATTGATAGCAAATTAATAAACGATAAAGGAAAAATGTACAGAAGACTGCAGTCCTGAGCCGTGAGGTCATTTACCACAATGTTGCATTTGGAAACACTCACAGACCCAATGATTCGGCCACTAACAGACCCAAATTTCAATGCACTGAACCCCAGAAATGAAGCACTGTGTTTGGCTTACTTGATAGGAAAATATGTCGAACAAACGCCATCTCCAGTGCACAGTCAAAAATTTGTAAAAAAAAATATTATATATATATATATATATATATATATTTATTCCTTTTATATTAAAAAAAACAGAAGTGCACCCCATAATGAGTGCATCATGTGGTCTATCAATTAATTGTATGGTAGCCTAACATACATCTCTATCTATATATTTCTCAAACCGTTGTATGCGTGTCTGTTCGTCCTGTGTCTCCCTGTCCCTAGGGGCAATCACATTGGACCTTTGGCCCGTCACTCCGCCTCAGGCCAATGAGATTGCTCCCTTCGCCCACCCGCCCCCGCACACCTCTCATTGGCCTGAGGCGGAGTGACGGACCAAAGGACACACACACACACACACACACTCTCTCTCTCTCTCCCCCCTCTGTTCCCCCCTCCCCCCCATCACGTGCGCCGCCCTGCACCAGCTCCCGGACGGAGGGAAGCGCGGCGCGGCCCTCCTGCCACAGCCGCCAAATTCAGGCTCCTCCCCCTCGCTCTCAACCGGCTCCCGGACGGAGGGGAAGCGCGGCCCTCCTAACCCAGCCGCCAACGCTCACTTACCTCCCCTGCCCTTCACCCCCCCACCCCCTGCCCTTCACCCGCCCCCACCCCCCCCCCCCACCCCCTGCCCTTCACCCCCCCCCCCACCCCCTGCCCTTCACCCCCCCCCCCACCCCCTGCCCTTCACCCCCCCCCCCACCCCCTGCCCTTCACCCCCCCCCACCCCTGCCCTTCACCCCCCCCCACCCCCTGCCCTTCACCCCCCCCACCCCCTGCCCTTCACCCCCCCACCCCCTGCCCTTCACCCCCCCACCCCCTGCCCTTCACCCCCCCCACCCCCTGCCCTTCACCCCCCCACCCCCTGCCCTTCACCCCCCCCACCCCCTGCCCTTCACCCCCCCCACCCCCTGCCCTTCACCCCCCCACCCCCTGCCCTTCACCCCCCCCACCCCCTGCCCTTCACCCCCCCCCACCCCCTGCCCTTCACCCCCCCCCCACCCCCTGCCCTTCACCCCCCCCCCACCCCCTGCCCTTCACCCCCCCCCACCCCCTGCCCTTCACCCCCCCCCACCCCCTGCCCTTCACCCCCCCCCACCCCCTGCCCTTCACCCCCCCCCACCCCCTGCCCTTCACCCCCCCCACCCCCTGCCCTTCACCCCCCCCCACCCCCTGCCCTTCACCCCCCCCCACCCCCTGCCCTTCACCCCCCCCCCACCCCCTGCCCTTCACCCCCCCCCACCCCCTGCCCTTCACCCCCCCCCCACCCCCTGCCCTTCACCCCCTGCCCTTCACCCCCCCTCACCCCCTGCCCTTCACCCCCTGCCCTTCACCCCCCCCACCCCCTGCCCTTCACCCCCTGCCCTTCACCCCCCCCACCCCCTGCCCTTCACCCCCCCCCACCCCCTGCCCTTCACCCCCCCCACCCCCTGCCCTTCACCCCCCCCACCCCCTGCCCTTCACCCCCCCCACCCCCTGCCCTTCACCCCCCCCCACCCCCTGCCCTTCACCCCCCCCCCCCACCCCCTGCCCTTCACCCCCCCACCCCCTGCCCTTCACCCCCCCACCCCCTGCCCTTCACCCCCCCCACCCCCTGCCCTTCACCCCCCCCACCCCCTGCCCTTCACCCCCCCACCCCCTGCCCTTCACCCCCCCACCCCCTGCCCTTCACCCCCCCCACCCTTCACCCCCCCCCCACCCTTCACCCCCCCCCACCCCCTGCCATTCACCCCCCCACCCCCTGCCATTCACCCCCCCACCCCCTGCCCTTCACCCCCCCCACCCCATGCCCTACACCCCACTGCCCTTCACCCCCCCCCACTGCCCTTCACCCCCCCACTGCCCTTCACCCCCCCCCTGCCCTTCACCCCCCCCCCACCCCCTGCCCTTCACCCCCCCCACCCCCTGCCCTTCACCCCCCCCACCCCCTGCCCTTCACCCCCCCCCACCCCCTGCCCTTCACCCCCGCCCCCACCACCTGCCCTTCACCCCCCCACCACCCCCTGCCCTTCACCCCCCCCACCACCCCCTGCCCTTCACCCCCCCACCACCCCCTGCCCTTCACCCCCCACCACCCCCTGCCCTTCAACCCCCACCACCCCCTGCCCTTCAACCCCCCACCACCCCCTGCCCTTCACCCCCTGCCCCCCCCACCCCCTGCCCTTCACCCCCCCCACCCCCTGCCCTTCACCCCCCCCACCCCCTGCCCTTCACCCCCCCCACCCCTTCACCCCCCCTCCCCTTCACCCCCCCCCACCCCTTCACCCCCCCTCCCCCTGCCCTTCACCCCCCCCCACCCTTCACCCCCCCCTCCCCTTCACCCCCCCCTCCCCTTCACCCCCCCCTCCCCTTCACCCCCCCCTCCCCTTCACCCCCCCCTCCCCTTCACCCCCCCTCCCCTTCACCCCCCCCTCCCCCCCCTGCCCTTCACCCCCCCCCTGCCCTTCACCCCCCCCCCACCCCTTCACCCCCCCCCCCCCACCCCTTCACCCCCCCACCCCTGCCCTTCACCCCCCCCCACCCCTGCCCTTCAACCCCCCCACCCTCTGCCCTTCAACCCCCCTTCACCCCCCCCCTGCCCTTCACCCCCCCCACCCCCTGCCCTTCACCTCCCCCCACCCCCTGCCCTTCACCTCCCCCCACCCCCTGCCCTTCACCTCCCCCACCCTTCACCTCCCCCCACCCCCTGCCCTTCACCTCCCCCACCCTTCACCCCCCCCACCCCCTGCCCTTCACCTCCCCCACCCTTCACCCCCCCCCACCCCCTGCCCTTCACCCCCCCCCCCCCCCCACCCTTCACCACCCACCCTTCACCCCCTCCCCCCTTCATGCCCCACCCCCTCCCCTTCGCCCCCACCCCCTGCCCTTCGCCCAACCCTTCGCCCACACCCCCTGCCCCCCACCCCCTCCCCTCGCCCCCCACCCCCTCCCCCCACCCCCTCCCCGCCCTTCGCCCCCCACCCCCTCCCCGCCCTTCACCCCCCCCCACCCCCTGCCCTTCACCCCCCACCCCCCCCCCCCACCCTTCACCACCCACCCTTCACCCCCTCCCCCCTTCATGCCCCACCCCCTCCCCTTCGCCCCCCACCCCTGCCCTTCGCCCAACCCTTCGCCCACACCCCCTGCCCCCACCCCCTCCCCTCGCCCCCCACCCCCTCCCCTCTCCCCCCACCCCCTCCCCGCCCTTCGCCCCCCACCCCCTCCCCGCCCTTCACCCCCCGCACCCACCCCGCCCTTCACGCACCCCACCCCTGCAATCCCGGGCAACGCCGGGTATATCAGCTAGTATTTTATATAAAGGGCTTCCTTTGATGCAAACTGTCTTTTCTCAACATTTTCTATATAGTATAATAATTGTGTCTATGTTTGTAGTTTGCCAATGTGCTGGTAAAAATCTTTAGAATAACTCATATCTGTTGTATGAGATTTCCAAGGTCGGGAGGAGACAGCTCAGGCTCTGAGATAAACACAAAAAGAGCACAGATCAGTGGCGAGCGCAGTAAATATATTACAGCTGTGAGATATTGGGGCCGGATGATGCTAGAAATATAGCCATTATGCTTAGGGTGGCAGGAAGCTTAATAGTCAGCTACTGTATGACCTGGGCGCAGGGAGTTTAGGTTTTGTTTAAACAGCAGGTCCTGCGCATAGCCCATTTACATGCTAGATAATTGCTGCTGCCATTGACCGCTACCATTTCTTGTTCATACCAGTCTATGCCGGGTCGTGCATCCATCACATGGTAGGATTACAGAGCGATAGAAAAGGAACCTTTACTTTAGGGAAGTGGTACATTTACAGAGTACAGCATCTGAACTACAATACGTCAAAACAAGATCACTTCTGGACTGGGTCGTGGTATAAGCACTATATGGGACTATGTTTATGTATGCTATAGCACAGCATTTTTTAGTAAGCATTGCTTAGAATATTTTTTTTTTTTTACTGTTAAACTGGGAGAAGTGACTGCAAACGACCCGCCTTTTAACTTATTTCCAGACTCAAACACTTTAAACACATGTGACTGAGCCTATATAGCACAGATGATTCCTACATCAGCAGCACTCCTCCTTAGTTGATACAGGCAGTCCTCGTTTTACAACGCTTCGCTTTACAACGAATGGCTTATCCAACGCTATGCAATGCATACCTATGTTCATTTTTACAACGCCAAAACGGCTTATCCAACGCTCTTACGACGCTTTGCAACATTGTGTATGTATATATATATATATATATATATACACATTCACATATAAGCACGTAAGAGCGTATATATATAATATTATACTATATAATATAATATTATACTATATAATATATTATTTATTATGTTATATTATATATATAATACAGAATATACACTATATAATTTATGTATGTGCTGCATATCTTATTGCCTGCATAAAATATAAATATATATATATAATAAAATATTTGGTGTATTTTAGTGTTAAAAATGCCTTTGGGAATGGAACCTTTCATTTAAACAGTGTTCCTATGGGAAAACGTGTTTCGTTTTAAGACGTTTCGCTATCCAACGCCATTTTGAGTAACGCATTGTGTCGGATAACCGAGGACTGCCTGTACATTGATGATTCTTCATTACACTGTGGTAGTGCCCCAATTGGCATTATCGAAGATTAATGAATAAACCCCCATTGTGCGGGGTGGGGCGGGGGCGGGGAATACCCTTTCTCCAAATAAAAAAAAAGCAATCACTAATTGAAAAATAAATATTAATCATACAGTAGGTTTATTAGTCATATGTAAATATCAACATGAATTCGTATCATTACTTACCTAAATTATGAGGTTCTATTTCCCTTTTCTCCCATTTGTGGCTGTTGACATACGCTGCCGATAGAATAAACCTTTTCCCTAAGAAAGAAATAATTCAGAGTTCAGAGGGTATTATCATACTACCCCCATATACAGTATATTCCCATTCCGTGTCATACACACAGATGCCTCATGCACGTACAAATGTTTATTACTCCTGGTTCTGTGGTCTCCCAACACCAGATTACATAGTTACATAGTAGATGAGGTTGAAAAAAGACGTCCGTCCATCAAGTTCAACCTATGCTAAATTTAGACAACAGATACTTGATCCTATATCTGTACTTACTTATTGATCCAGAGGAAGGCAAACAAAAAACCCCATTAAGGGGAAAAATTAATTCCTTCCTGACTCCAAGAATTGGCAATCGGATGAATCCCTGGATCAACATCCTTCCCATGTATACTTATTTGGTATATCCCTGTATACCTGTCCCATCTAAAAAGATGTCCAACCTTTTTTTGAACAAATCTATTGTATCTGCCATCACAGTCTCCATGGGTAATGAATTCCACATTTTAACTGCCCTTACTGTAAAGAACTGTCAATATACACATTTGTGTGCCTGAATTCGGCATGGCAAACAAATAATTATGAAAATATTACTCTGTGTTAATTAATGCATATGTTTTATAAAACTAGGCTTCTCCAGGGTCTTATGGCGGTGACGTTTACTCATGTCCAAAATTATATACCACTTTTAAGGCCTTCCATAAACTCTGCCTCTAGCAACATCAATATTGAATGTCCATGAAAGTGGACCACTATACACCAGAGATTGGGGGAGTTGTCCTGGGTAAGCCCCACTCATGAACAAAAGGGGACTTTCCCATTCCAAATAAAGGGGAGGATACTTTCGCCCAAACTACACAGAAGTTGAGTAACCCTGAGGCTAACACCCATACTTTCTGCCATCAACATTTCTGAGTTGACAGGGGAACAAGGGATCAGGGAATTTAGAAAGACGCAGAGTATAGAAAGGCTGAAGTCCACTATTTCAGTTTCAAAAGTAGACACAGCGATCTTAACTTGCAATATTTTGTGAGAAGCATTAGAAGATTCCCCTCCAAAGCAACTTTTAGTCAGAAGTTTGTACACGAGGCAGCACTCAGGGGTCTGTTTTATGTGGGATTCCATTGTAAAGTGTATCATACATGGCTGGTGCTGCAAACATAATTTGCATGCAAAAGGTTTACACTCTTACCTTCCAACATTGTGCTGTATTCTGTATACATACTGTACCACAACCACTTATTTTAAGTTGCCTAGTAAATGCTTTAAAACAGATGTTGATTTGGAAAACTTGCTTTGTTTTTTACTTAATGGAGAAAAGTGCATATGATGATATCTTTGGGAAGTAACAGCAACAGGAAATGACTATACGATTTACAACAGAGGACTACTTAGCAATGGAAATGCTCAAGTCCTGATTTACTAAACTGTTCCATCTAAGTATACTTTACTTAATATATTATCACTTGAATAGACCATAAAGTGAAAAACCGCTTACCACTATTTAGTAAATGTGGCCATCACTGCTCTGACAGAGACAGCAGGAACATGTGAGAGGCACTAAATAAGTCACAATAATAGACTCCCATGCCACACAAAGCATGATAAATGCTGCAGAAGTCATTTAAAAGTAATGGAAATGTGATTACCATAAACCCACAGATTGCCTCAGTGATGCATATACAACCTACACTGCTTAGGAAAGACAAATGCAGCACGGTATTGTAGCCAGGACTGGTTTCCTTGGCTACCAGTCTTCCCCCTCCTGGCTGTAAGCCCTGGTAACAGCAGGGCTGCCAGGAGTAATAATGGGTTTTCCCCACCCACAGCAGCTTCAGTGAGTCACTGGGCCTAGGGGATTAGGCCTGTGTGTGTCCAATCAGGGACTCAGACCTGGTACCCGCTTCCCTTGTACTTAAGGAGCTGCACTGCTAAATGTAGTCAGTGCCTCTACCTGCTTGAGAGAGGCTGGTCTACCCACAATTGTGCTCTGCCAATCTGTATTCCCTCTCCTTGGGGAGTGGAAGGGAGACTATACCCCTTACTCCACCAAGGAGTAAGGGAAGAGATAGGACTGCTTCAGGGCCCCGTGGCCTGGAGTGGAGGTCCAGGGTACATCCTAAGGGTGAAGCCCCAAGAACTGCCTGTACCCACTGTGTGAGCTGACCATTTGCAGTGTGTATGAATAAAGTGATCCTGTTCCAATATACCTTCCTGCCTGAGACTACAATCTATCAGGGGGGAAATGAAGTCATTTATCCTGCAGGGATTGTCTCCACATCCCTGGGGCCTGCAAGAGATGGAGGCGCTGTCCCTGTGAGAGAATCAGTTACTTCCCCAGAAGCCTGTCCTGTTCTCCACAACACCATAGACTCAGATCAGTGAGCCAGCAGGTATGCACCACACCACCCCCTGTAACCATGCAATCTCCCAGAGGGTGGGGGAACATGTTACAGTATTTACCTTATTTAATGATGCTAGAATATCAGATAGAACTGCTGAGTGGAAAGCACTGTCAAGGACATACGCGGTTGGCTTCTGACATGGACTGCTCTGCATTACCAGTGCTGCCTCTCATGACCTTTGTCATTGCATCTATGACAGCAGCTGACTTCCTGTAGCCCCTGAGAGGTCAAGAAGCATGGTCTATCCAGTCTGCTTAACCCCTTCCTATTCAGCAACTCATTGACAGCAAAGGGATTACAATGTTGTATTCTAAAAGTTATTTTGTACAAAAATGTGACTTCTCTTTTTAAACAAAAATCTATACTTTTAATTCAATATGACACAAATAACTCTTTGGGCTGCATGCGGTTAACACAAGTGGCCTTATGAGACAACCCATGTCAATGGATCTCGCAGACCTACAGGTATCATGGTCTACTTAAACCCCGCGAAAGCAGTGAGTCTTTCACACTATGGGGCCTATGCAGAGAGCAGCGAATTTTAAAATTGGCGAATTTATTAAAAAGTAGCTTTTTTGGAGAGTTTTAATCTCCATATGCAGAAAAGTGCGAATTCTGCTATGTTTAACATGGATGCGTGTGGCGAGTTTAAATTGGCGAGATGCGCGCTTCAGAAATGTGTTAAAACAAATTCGCTCCTTTTTTTTCCCTTTGCAATGGCCGCGAGCGGCAGTTTTTTTTGGCGAGGCAAAACGGAGACAATCGCGCCATTTTATTGGCGCGAACAGCCGCTAGATGCCGTTCGCGCCTCTCTGCATACGGATATTTTTTAAACTGGCGAGATTGCGGTTCTCGCCAGCCGCGAGGCGAGTTTTACAAATAGAAAAGAAGAATTGGCGCGTTTTTCGGAACTCGCCATTTTCTGCTGCTTTCTGCGCGATTTTCTCCAAAAAATGGCGAATTTCGAAATAGCGCTGCTCTCTGCATAGGCCCCTATATCTGGCAGCGAAGGTTAGGTGCCTCACGTGTTCAGCAAAGAAAGATTTGTAGGAGAGGTCGTGTTTTTTTTTTTTTTTTTTTTTAAATAAACTTGAGGACGAGCAAGCGCCCGGCTGCTGCCTGCAGGTAAAACAGTCATCTGGCGGGACATTCACCGGGCCGCGTTATCCCACAGCTATGGGAGGAATATATATATATATATATCCAGAGGACCGTGTGCATGCACAGAGGCGCAGATCTGACGGTACCTGTCACTGCACCGTTCAACGAGGCTGCAACCTGAGACCTAGAGTACAGCGCACACCGACTCAACATGGAGGCCGCCATCTTGGAATATACCACATCATCTCGCCGATAGGGGTGTAAACAACAAAAAAGAGGGAGGCACAAACTGAGCCAGTCCACTTGTTGCTCGCCGCCCTGCCATGATAGCACAACTTGAACCCGCTGGTTTAGCGTGCCCCATGCGTGGAAGTTGGCTGTGAGTTGCTGTTACCCGTGCGGCACACTTGGTGCGGTCAGGGGACAGAATGGCGGCGCTCGCTCGGTGGGGTTCCAATCGGTTGTTGCTGGAGAATGTTGGGTGCTCGCTGCTCAGAACCCTGACGCAGCCGGCGTTCTGCGCCCACCAAGGTACCCGCACACGCAGGGGGGAGGTCGCTCTTTCCATTCCAGATTCTTCCAGTCAAATCTTCCTGCTGTCACGAAACCCATTAATCTGAAATTTTTACTTGGTTCTTCCCTATAAACAAGTGTTGTCGACCATGATATTCACGAATAATTCTGATGTATTAAATGCGCTGTAATGCATAATGCTTCATTTACATGCCCTAGAGTAGCAATGTGTTCTGCAGCAGAGGTCACAGTGTCTTTTTGACCAAGTCTGACATTATATAATCATTTTTTTTAAATTCCATCCATGGCACTGACCGCATACGCAGTGCATTACGTAACATTTTGCGGGCACAATGAGCCTGTGCCACTGAGAGCTTACAATCTAAGTGTATGTATATGTATGTAAAAATAACACCCCCCTGAGGAAGATCCCCCTGTGGTATCGAAACGTTGGAGCTATGTGCTGTATTTAATACATTCATTTTCATTCACCCGAGTGCTGTCTCCTTTTTGCTGCTATGCGGTAATGTATACTTTTATTATTTATATGGGACATGCACCTATTCATTATTGAATTTCTTTTTTTTTTTGTTTCAATTTATTTTTATTGTTTTAGAAAGACATAACAAATATATTGTCCATACAACAAAGAGCATTAACAGTTCGTCATCTGAAATAAAATAATTGATATAACACGCGTCTCTCATGAGCTTAACAAAGGATAGAGAAGAACGTAGAAAAGAAGAAAAAGAAGGGTGGGAGGGGTTATTGAATTTCTATTGGAGTGCCAGTGATTGTTTATCATATATCATTGGTATGGCAGTTTGCACTCACGTTTTTGGTGAAGGCAGATGCTTGTCCCATAGCATAAGGATATGTACGTAGTAACCAGGGGGATCCTGATGACAAAAATAAGACAGCACACCGCAAATGTAGAAAAAGATGTGTATTAAGAACACCCGGCAGCCAACGTTTCGGTCCTCGTAGAGGGACCTTCCTGCCCTGAGGCTAGGTGCGCTCGCGTCCAGGGGCCAGCCACGACGTCACGGACTGGTCTGCCCTCATTGGGCGAACCGCTCACGTGACAACGCTTGCGAGCAGCAAAATCAATTTTGCTTGCTCGGCAAGCGGCTGAGCGCCGAGCAGGCGCACCCGCCCGCCCACGCCAGCCACGTGCATTGTCACGTGTCCAGCGTGAGCGCGCGCGCCCGCTCAGCACCACCCGCGCCCGCTCAGCACCACCCTGGGCGAGGCCTAAGTTACCAATGAGTTTGCCAAAGTCGCACCCCACAATACTCTAATCGCTGCTTTGCAGAGCATTTTGGGGTATGAGCTAGACAACCGTGACGACTGCCAACCCCATAGCAGCTTTTTGATGACTGCTCTCTGGCCTGGGGAAGACCGCACAGCAGGTAGCGAGCGATATTGCCAGGCATCTGCCCCTGGCAGCCAACTATTCTGCTTATATACTCTCTGCTGTAATGTAAAGGTACGTTTTAAATTAATCTCAGCATTTGCTAAGTGACTAAGCTGTTGGTTTGTTACAATGGAATGCATAATTATCCTCAGGACAGGGGGGGGGGGAGGGGCATTTGGAACCAGGTGTGAAAAAGTTGGTGTAGGAAAAGAGACGCTAATATGCCTTTCCGAGGAGACGCTATCCATCCAAAAGTAAACCAATAGGTTGATTTAAAAAAGTTTAACTATGAATCTGTGCTTAGATTATAAAAGGTCCTTAGTGACTTAACTGAATTTTAACTTAAAAAAAAATGTTTATTGCAATTCAATGTATTTTTGATGATTGATTTCTCTTTTTAGCTAAACGATACCTCTTAACAGATGATATTCTGAAGCTTGAAGATTTTCAGCAGAAGAAACTGGCTATTAAATATCACATTCATGGGAAAAAAGGTAGTAGCATTTAGATAAGCGTGTGTATGTGTGCATAGCTTTGTGCTCATAACTTGGCCTAACGTGAGTCCCTGGTTCTAGTCGATGGTCCAGATTTACTAAAGGATCCAAAACTTAAACTCATTCGAAAGAATAGGAATTAAATAAAGTTTAGCACCCTCCATTAAATCTGGACCAAAGAATCACCTTTGTCTTATGCACTCTATTTCTCAGTGCATGTACCACCAAAATAAGATTGTAAATGTTAACAACATTCTGTCGACTTTAAAACGACAACTTCTGTTTTGAAAATGTCCTAGTCTTGTTTTAAAGCACTTGGTGAAACTGCTGGTACAGAATGGCAAATTGCCAGCATGAAAAGGCTTCCATGCAAGGCCGGCGTACAAAAACGTTCTATAACCAAGTTGTTGATTTTTGAAGTAAACAACTTAAATTCAGAATAACTTTTTACGGGACTGAACAGTATTCCCTTCCATGACTTTGGGACAGAACCACATGAAAGTCCATTCATATAAATTGGACCAAAAGTGACAAAGCAGCGTCCTCCCTGAAGCGATCACCCAACGCTGACATGCCAGTGGTCCTCTTGTGGTGCTGCTGCTGTTAATTATTACAGTATTTTTATTTATTTATTTTTACTTGCAACATCCTCGGTTGGCTTCTTCTTGGGTAATGCCGGCAGCCTTATTTATTGCACTGTGGCAAGCACTCACACCGGCATCTCGTGGGTACCTGGAGCTGAAAGTAGAGTGGTTCCTTACCCACTAGTTCTAATTATGTTATAAAAAAAAATATATATATATGGAGTGGATTTAACATTGTGGCGAGCTCCTATTGGCCCAAGCAGCACACGTGTGGTACTAGGTGGCGAGTAGATGTTTTGGTGATTTGTCGACCACTGTATATATACACATATACACACACACACACTTTTTTGGGGGTGGGTTTGCTAATAACTACAGCAAAATAACTTTACAATGGTAAAAAGCAAGGAGACATTTACTTTTTACAGTGATTAGAGCATATTGCGGCTTTAAGGGTTAGCACCGCTCAGTAAATGTGGTCCATGATGTTAAAATCTTTCTACGCCATCCACAAATAAAAAAAAAAAAACAACGCCTTGTATTTTTATTACTGGTGAGCCAATCTGTAACAGTGAGGTCATTGTGCCAGTTTTTGCAATGCATATTCACATAATCACTATTGAGCCACCTGTGCTGAAGCAGGGATCTCCTGAAAACCTGACCGGCTGCTGGCCCTTGAGGACTGGAGTTGCAAGACCCTAATCTGCTGACACTCCTCACTTTACAGGATGTTTGTCGTTGAGGGAGGGACCTTCATGATATTGACTGACTTTGCTGCCAAACCTACATTTATTTCAGACCTGTATTTTGAAATGATTGAAGGAAAGTTACAGAGTCACGGAATCATTCTTCGAGATGAATTAAAAACGCTGCTCCATCTATGTCAGACACCAGCTGATGTAGAATTTGCAAAGCAAGTTATTTACAGGTAAAGTGTTTGCATCTAAAAACGCTGTCATTCTTAAATCTGATGTCTTTTTTTTCCACCAGATTCAATCCCTATGGAGGCCTTTTGGTACCAGAGTGATTAGTGAACATTTGTCCAGTGAGTACAGCGCAGAAGAACAAAGATTTTCTATTTATTTTCATTCAATTTGGTGCATCTTCTAAATTAGTTTATCAGAGATGGCACTCCCAGTTTACGAGGAAAGACTATCCAAACTAGGATTATTTCCATGAGCAAGAGGTGTCTAAGAAGGGGATACGATTTCTATTTACAGATGCACCCAATGTCAGTACAAGGAACTTTTTGATTGGAACCTTTCTTGCTGAGGACCATATAAATGTCACAGGGTTATCAGTTGAGATTTGATGAAAGGAGATTTCACACAAGTATAGTGAGGAGAGTGAAAATGTGGACTATACTACTACTACTACTACATGGAGATGGCGATGGTAGATACAGTAGGTATATTTAAGGAAAGCTTTAGAAAGGAAATGTATATAGGGATATGCTGATTGTATGATGACCTAGGAGAAGCATTAATCCAAGAAGAATTTCAATTATTATTGGAGTCAGGAAGGGACTTTCTTCCGTTCTAATATGTAATTACCAAATATTTCACTGATACTTTTTTTTTGCCTTCCTCGTCTAGATCAACAGAATTATAAATATCGGATGGGTATCTTGCCCAATTACAAATTAACAATGGTCGAACTCGACTGACCTATGTTACTATGTTTTTAACTTGATTTTTTTTTTTTTTATTTTTTTTTTTAGGTATCATGAAGAGAATAAAAATGTTATGTTCGGGGAGTTTAGATTTGGACCTATTTTTCTCAGGCTGTGCTATGAACTGGACCTTGCAGATGCTGCATTTAACCTTATAAAGGACCAGGTAATTCAAAAGTGAAAAATGCAATGGGTTGATCAGTTAGCGTAATGAACCCTGTATTTGTAGTAAGAGTATTGTGTGTGTTCCAGCACTTAATTCCACAGAACGGTAGAGGAGAGGGGGCATTTCAGCGAGGAATGCAATTCATCTTGTAATGCCAAAATGAAGAGAACATATACATTGTTTCGCATGTTTTGAATTGAACAAGAAAGTAAGATTTACCTCAGCAGCCAGATTCATCGTTTAATCTGGGTACTGATGACTTTCACAAGTGTGTTCTTACACACTGAATGGGGCTCAATCTTATAACGGGTAACAATTTTCTTTCATTCCTCCCAGGAGTTGACAGGCTCCTTACTGGCAACCGCACCACCCACTCTAGATTCACATGGCCTAAATCACGTTGAGAAAATACACAAAGAGTACTCTGCACTCTCAACCAAGATGTGTGTAAAATAGGATCATTGTACCTCATTGATCGGTGCACACGGATGGAAATTCAATGCTCAAACATAACTTTCAAATGAAATGGCTAAAAAGAGCCCACTTGGAGGCTGCAATGTCGTCTCCTGATGCACAGATTTATATGGGCTGCCAGAGGGAGGCTGGCCGCAGTGGCCATATTGTTTCTCCTGGACAAGAATTCCTATAAGGGGATTTCAAAATGAAATATCTCGGGAATTGGGTGTTCCCCATAGCAGGTAGTGCTGCGGTTTA
This sequence comes from Ascaphus truei, assembly GCF_040206685.1. Classification (NCBI taxonomy): domain Eukaryota; kingdom Metazoa; phylum Chordata; class Amphibia; order Anura; family Ascaphidae; genus Ascaphus; species Ascaphus truei. Next base: position 93,534,820 of record NC_134483.1, on the reverse strand, counting down.
GATCCAGGGGCACCTTGTTGCAGGTCAGGAAAAAATATATATTGTGTGTATGTAAAAAGAGCATGGATTACAGGTTTAAGAAATGAACACGGGGTAGCTCTAATGACCATATCAAAACGGATTACGGTATATGTATAGAAAGTGTTCTAAAATCGGTTAATCTGGCCACTTTATACAATACATGGATTGTTTCCTATTTTGATACTTTCAGTAGTGTCGCTTATCTCCTACGTTTTCATTGTTTTACCTTGCAGTGTTTCTTAACTTTTTTTTTTGTCCCCCCTTAAGGAAATCTATAATTATTTTGTGAAATTCTATAGAACTCCAATTCCCTCTAATAGTGCATTGTAAGGAACCTCAACCCTCTGTAATAGCGCGTCTGAGATCATATACATTGTACATTTTTCTATATTTGGTACCATTTTCAAATGACTTGAAAATTGCAGGGAACTCTGTAGGGATGTCCAGGGAACCCCTTTTGAAAAACATTGCAATAGTGTTAATATATATTATGTGAGGGGGAGAGATGGGGGTCTGAGAGAGAGGGGGAGTCTCGCAAAGGCCGCCGATACTGGGGGGGTGGGGGCAATGGAACAGTTGTCTTGAGCCCCAGGAAAGCAGTCTACGGCCCTATCTGGTATGACCATCCTCATATCTCCCCCAGCAGCCCTCACCATCACCCTCATATCTGGGTTGGGGGGGGGAGGGTGATATGATGATGATCTGTGGGGGGGGGGGAGAGAAGATATGATGATGAGGGGTGCTGGGGGAAATATGATGATGATGATGATGATGATTTTACCCGTGCGGCCCAAATCAGTTTTCTTTGGAGCAGTTCGGCCCTTCTCACTTTACAAGTTGTGCAGGCCTGCTGTATAGGATCTACCATTCGACAGAATATATCATATTATTGGAAAACTAACTGGATCATGTACCAGTTATCTGCAGCCAATGTGTATGGTTCTCTATAAGAGTACAGTATATGAAACCATATCTCATAATTGTGTTTCAAGTTAATATGGTTTCATTTTTCTGTCTTTCTTTTCCAGACTCTGAGAGGTTTCTTTTCCGATTGTACATCATTTAATATATTGATGGACATGCTGTTTACGAAAGGCCAGTATGAACGTAAGTACACCGTCCTGTCATTTAGTATTTACAACATAACGTGAAAGAAGATGAGTTGAGCAGTAATGTTTTGAATCTACTTGACCTTTTCAGCACTAAACAATAAAAATGTAAGCACAACGTAACACCTGTGTGTAAATGTTTTCACTGGCGTAGGATATTCTGCCATTTCACATCTCCTGTTTGCCATGGAAGCTTTTTGCAATGTTCAGTTCCGAGGGTTTGTGATGTTTCGTTCTCGCATTACTGTTCTAGGTATGTGTGTCTGAACTTTAAGTAATGACAGTGAGGGATATCATTGGATGATATTTCACTTGGGGTTTTTTGTTTGCCTCTAGATCAATATACTGTAAATACAAATATAGGATAAAGTATGTGTCATCTTAATTTAGTTTAGTTTGAACTTGATAGACGTGTGTGTGTGTCTATATATATAATATTATATGTAATAATATATATAAATATACAGTGGTCGACAAATCACCAAAAAATCTACTCGCCGAACAAAAAAAATCTACTCGCCACCTAGTACCACACGTGTGCTGCTTGGGCCAATAGGAGCTCGCCACGATGTTAAATCCACTCGCACGGGGCGTGCAAATGTATAGGTTTGTCGAACACTGTAAATATATATTTATTATATATATATATTTCACTTGGGGTTTTTTGTTTGCCTTCCTCTGTATCAATATACTGTAAATACAAATATAGCATAACATTATCCGTCGTCTAAATTTAGTATAGTTTGAACTTGGATGTGTGTGTGTGTGTGTGTGTGTCTATATATATATGTGTGTGTGTGTGTGTGTGTGTGTGTGTGTGTGTGTGTGTGTGTGTGTGTGTGTGTGTGTGTGTGTGTGTGTGTGTGTGTGTGTGTGTGTGTGTGTGGCGAGTAGATTTTTTTTGTTCGGCAAGTAGATTTTTTGGTGATTTGTCGACCACTATATATATATATATATATATATATATATATATATATATATATATATATATATATATATATATATTTATACACATGAAGGTCAGTCAGCACACTGCAGTAGAAAAGGTTATAATAGCAGATGCTAGTCCCATAGAAAATAAGTATGATACGAACCAATCCAAAGACCAGTAAAGAGACAGCACACCGCACAGGGTTAATCCAAAAATCTATATTCACAACATGAAATACACGTAAGCCAACGTTTCGGTCCCACAGAGAGACCTTCCTCAGGGCCGTGCGGAAGGTCTCTCTGTGGGACCGAAACGTTGGCTTACGTGTATTTCATGTTGTGAATATAGATTTTTGGATTAACCCTGTGCGGTGTGCTGTCTCTTTACTGGTCTTTGGATTGGTTCGTATCATATATATATTTATATATATATTATTACACACACATTTTAAGTTATGGTGGGTGAAAAGGGCAAAAAAAAACCTCCGCCTTTTTCACCCACCATAATTTAAAATGTATATGGTAAACCTACTCAGTCTAGAAATACTGCAAAGCAAGTATAAACCAACCTCGCACTGATGATACCCATTAAGATTGAAACACGTCTATGAGTGGTTTGACTTGCTTTGCTAGTCCCACGCTGTGCTTAAAAGCTGTGTAAACATAGATGCATTTGATTATATGGGCTCCATGTGAATGGATATTCCAGGCAAAAGGTGGTGTGCTCATTTGCATGTCATTTCCCAGAATCCCTTGCGGCAGTGGAAGCACCGTCTGCTAGGTGATAATGGTTGAAAGGCAGGGTTGCAGACCTGTCTAAGACATGTGAATGTGCTCACAAGTGATATTCTTTATTGGATATATCTATATCACACCCAATTTTGTTTTTATTTTAATTTTTTTTTTTTTCCAACCTACTACTACAGTATGTAACAAGCAGAAGATTATGTCCTATGTGCTGGCCATCATGGAGCTACATCTTGGGCCCTCTAAATGTTAAATCACACTTTTTTTTTACCTTTTTTTTACTATTCATTACATCGCTACAAAATGTAACTTCCTAGGGGATAACCCCACGGCCATCCCTTGACATCGGCTGTCTGCCTGTGGCTGTCACCTCCCCGGAGCCACAAGAAAATGCTTTTTATATCCCACGAGGAAGCAAAATTCGGCTACATTTGTAATACACTACAGGTTCTTTGTCATTTCAAATCTTCCACCTCTCTGTGGCATGAAGCCGGAAAATATGCCCAAGGCCGCGCTTATAGTGTCGGCGAAGCGACCGATGACGTCACCCGTCACCACTAGTGAAAGTTAAACTTTAGTTTTACGCGACGTCGCTGGCGACAAGGCCAGTGATGTCACAAAGGGGGCGGGCAGCGCTCTGATTGGTTTAGAGACAGTCACATGTGGCGACTGTCTAAAAAAAAATCACATTTACCCGACTTCAAAATTTTTGGTTGCTCCGACGCGCTTACTATAAGCGCATGCGACGCGCTTACTATAAGCGCATGCGACGGAGTAAATTTGTTTTGCAGCGACGTCGCATCGCCAGGCACTATAAGCGCATGCGACGCGCTTACTATAAGCGCATGCGACGGAGTAAATTTGTTTTGCAGCGAGTCGCATCGCCAGGCACTATAAGCGCAGCCTAAGGTGGTAACCTAGGGGGCTTGTAAGATCATGTGCTGTGAAGAATTTGCCTTTTTTTTACAGAAATTAAATGAATTTTGTCTTATTAATATATAAACTTTTGGCATGTATACTTCATTTTCTTTTAAGTCGTCTATAATTGTATGTGTTTAAAGGAATCACTGTTTCATAATCTGTTGACAGGTGCTTTAGAAGTGCTGGTGGAAATGCGAAACCGAGGTGTAAAATTTGTCAAAGAGACATACATTTTGGCATTTGCCATATGCTACAAACTGGTGAGTTGGATCAGAACCTCTAAACCGTGAGTACTGGAGACGTGAGGGACATAAAAAGATTGGCTTATTTCCAAGTATTTTCCTGCAGCCAACATACTACATGTATACCTACCTAGCATTCCTACACCGTGGAAGGGGGTATGAAGAGGGGAAGATACATGGAAAGCTATTGAACTATGTAAAGAATAATCTGGATGAGAACATTCTCTAAACATTTCATAAGTGACCTTTCAATATTTCCATTGCTACATTTAAAGGCAGGGTTCACCCCAATTAAGAGAACTGCAATCTGAATGTTTTCATTTGAAGGTAATGATACAAAGAAAAACTGGGGCGCTCCTTATCCAATAATTAGAATAGTCCCTAAATCACGGGGAAAACCTGAAATAGATGTCTAGTGGAAAATAATAAATAAATAACAAATGAAATACTGGCCCCAATTCCTCGCTGTTGCTCAGCCGAAAGAGGATCTCCCAGGATCCTCATACAGTAGGGATGCACTATATGGTGAGCGCAAAAACAAAGAAAAGGGAAAAACGAAATTAGTACAATCGTTTAGTGTGGCATATAGCCAAATAGTGCAGAAAGAATGGGAGTGGAGGGGATGGTGAGCAATAATTATAAAACCTCTCACACAGCCATGTGTGAGTGCCTGCCCATCACACAGTAATTAACCTCGTCTGGAAGGTCACTTCTGAGGTCACTGATTGTAGAGGTAATATGGCCATATGTGAGTGAGGAGCACTCAGTGTAAATCCAATCCTCACTGCCTGAAGATTGGAAGCGAATCCTCTGGTATCACTCGTGCACATAATATGCCATAGAAGTAAAAACGGAGTCGTTTTATTCAAAACAAGTTGACAGAAAAAATGTACAGAATGCAAGAAAATGGGCAAACTTTAAAAATACTGCTGCACTCATGAACTCACAGCAGCTTTCCTCCGCGACTTCCGTGTCCGGAGGATCTGGCAACGAACGGCTGCTTGGGTCTTCCTACGGTGGCTCACGGTGTCCAAAATCCTCCTCGGCGAAACGCGTAGTTCTGAAAATAGTGGAAAAGGGATTACCCCTAACCCATTACTGAAACATTTCAAAGAGGTTCCTAATTGTAATCCATCATTTCTAAAATGTATGGGTATAGAATGTATCCCTAAAAAAACAAGACAGGGAGGCTAGAGGAGAGCAGAGCTGCACAGCCACTGACACCCTGACACAGCACAAACGAGCAGAGATACACCCAGAGCCCAAACGCTGGCCCCCTTGCCCCTGCAGTACAACCTAGCTGGAGCCTCGGGCTGCAGACCCCCCCTACAGGGTGTTGCTGAGGCAGGACGGAGGCCACAGGGCAAGGGCTCAGGCAGACCTGCTTGTGCACAGGAGTCCCACAGAAGGCCAATCAGACCCCCATTCATTCAAAATAATTAAAGGCTGAGCCCAGGGGGGGGGGCCTCCAGTGTCGTCGACCGATAGGGCAGTATAGGAAGGGAGCTCTAGGAACCCGCACAGATAAAGTGATAATTAAGCAACTTTCCCCCCCAAAAAAAAATTCGGCCCAAAACTTGCTATAATCTGGCAGAAGAAACCCCCAATATGTCTCAGGGAGGAAAAACACAAACCTCGAAGGGAGTTAACAAGTATTTTTCGCCGGCGCCACGAGGGTCGGGGACCCAACCCGGCGAGCAAGATGGTGCCGAAGCTCAAAGAAAAGATCCAAGGAGGCTAACGGAGGGATCCGCGGCAAAAGGGAATATCACCCGAGCATATCTAGAGGAAATGCTGGAAGGAATGCTGTCATCCTCTCATGACAAATTATACAGATCCCTCCAGCAGGACTTTAAAAATCTGGCCTCCGAGCTCAAAGAGGAAATTGGCAGCCTCACGGGGAGAACAGCAGACCTGGAGAACAGGTTAGATGCGGCCCTCCGTGCGAACGGAGGCAGACGAGGAGGTTATTCGCCTCGGCACCGAGGTTTCCTGCCTAAAAGAGAGCCTGGAGGATCAGGAGAACCGGGACCGTAGGCAAAACCTCAGGATCCGCAATGTCCTGGAAGAGGTTCGTCCTGACCTCCTTGGGCCCTATCTGATGGATCTTTTCAAGTGTGTCTGCGACGGTCTGGAGGAGAAAGACCTGGAGCTGGACCGAGCCCATCGCGCGCTGGCCCCCAAATCAGGCGACCCAAAAAGAAGAGACGGGATTGTGCGCATGCACAGTTACTCCACTAAGGAAAAAATAATAACAGCCTGCAGGGACAAAAACGTAATCGAGTTTCAAGAAGAACCCCTAAAAAAATTTAACGACCTCGCTAGGGCAACTATTGAGAGGCGCCGAGAATTAAAACCTCTAACTTCGCTACTATGAGAGAAAGGTATAAACTACAGATGGGGATTCCCATTTCGGCTAATTGTGACGAGAAACGGCAGACAACTATCCATCAGACAACCGGAAGATATGCCACAATTCGCATGCGAGCTTGGCGTTGAACTTCCGGCCCCACAGAGAGCGGACTTGCCGGTCTCTCTGCGACCGTGCCGCGCGCGCGGGGGGGGGGGGGGGGGGGCGGGGGAGGGGTCCCCATCAGGCTTCAGAGTGGCTGGCGGACAAAAATTCCCAGAAGAACCAACTGCCCGACCGGGAAGGTTGAGAGACCCGTCAACCTCCTCAAACGCTGGCTTTTGATTGCTGAGACCACCTCCGCAGCGCGAGAAGGCTGAGGCAGGGGGTCACCTGCCCTGGAGATGTGGGAGAGGCGCTCCGGCAATGCCATTGGCGGGATCGCTGATGGATGCGGGAGCCATTATCCTGTTTGTTTGCCGCACTGGGTGGGGGGGGGATGGGTTTCTAGGCTGTTGGGGGGCCTCCAGCGCTGGGTCTGGGAGGTGGGGGGGAGCTGATGGGGAGAGGCAGAGGTCTACCGGGGTGTCCAGGAAAAGAAGAATCGCAGTGCACATACCCGGTTAGAGCGAAGAGATCCGAACGCTATCATCAAGCACAGGTCAGAGGTGGGCTTTCAGGGGACAGAACTTTTAAGCCCGACTTGAACATTTCCCGCCCTCCCCCCCCCCCGTGTTTGGCCATAGGACGCTGACTCCAATCCCACCCTAAACTACTAACACGCCTGGGCCACCACTAGCTCTGGCTCTGATTGGCTAACACGAGAAGACCCCGTGACCCTCAGGCTCTCCCCGGTTAATATACTCCCCTATAAGTAACTGCCAGGAGTCCCCCCGGCCTAGTTTGAAAAAGTTTAGTATTTAATCATTCATACATGATCTTGGTCTACTGAAAGGCCGGATAAACGGTTTATTTTATATCCTTGTTGTACTCGCTCTTCCTGTGTCCTCGTGTTAGGTAGATCTAACTTGCAATTGACCGTGGTCGGTTAACAGTACGGGAAACCCGCTCGTTAAATGATGGTGAAAGAAATTTCTCAGTTAATTTTGTTATGCAATTATAAAAGTTGTGATAAGTGTTTACCCATGTTACAAGGTGACCCTTCACTCCACTCCCCCCTCCCTGTGTTTATCTTATTTGCATATATTTTCATTATGCTTTAAACACATCTATATTAGGCACGTTATATATGTTTGTGTATAGCGTCGCATTTAGCGACATTATTCATTATATGTTTTAATACATTTTCTCTCACTGGGCACTTTTATTATATCATCACACTAAGCGACATTGTTTTAATTACTGTTATTTGCTGTGTCGCGTTTAGCGACAACACAATACCCAGCTGATTTCATTGGTGATCAGGGGTACTTAATGCGCATGTGCTGCCTCAATCGTGACCACCTGACGAAGCATTGATTGCGAAACCGGTAGGGGTCACGAGAGGCAGCTGTGCGCAGTCTCCCTTTGGCTGGAACGAGATCCCTAGGAAGTGGTTGCAGAGCGGTTATCCTGCCGTGTGTTCGTGTGTCCGGACAGTATTGCGTCCACACTGAGCCCCTGCTGCCACTTCTTGCGGTTAGTTTCGTTCCCCTCAATTGGGTTTGTTTTTTCTAGGAGTGATTAAACATCCTCAGTGGATGTATTTTTAACTCATCTAGTGGTTTACTGCACTGAAGTTATGTTTTGGTTTGGCATTTATAGGGTGTGATTTACCATACATAGTATATGCTTCATATGTGTATTTTTATGTGTTTTTGTTTTGTACATTTCATTGATTGATTATTGTCTTTTGGTCACAGTGACCTTTATTACATTTTGTGATACACTTTTTACAAATCTGTAGTGCGCTTGTGTGTGTTTGTTTTGTTTTAGACACTGAGGTTGTTGGTTGCAGAAAGCAATTGTTTATCAAAGGTCAGAGTGAGGTGTGTAGAGCTGCCAAGACTAAGTGATTTATAATAGCTGTGGACCATTTGTTTTCTTTTTTTTTACAGAACAACTCTCATTCTTGGAAAATCTGCACAAACCTCCTAGAAGAAATAGAGCTGAAGGGAGATCATCTTCCAAGACAAGCTTTCTGTTTTGCGGTAGCACTTGCTTTGAAGAGGGTATTATGTTTTTACTTTGTGTTGCTATTTTATACTGCAGATGCACAAATTTATGTAGCACATACAGTACAGAAGTGTTGTAGAACAGTGGTTCTCAACCGGTGTCTCCTGAAACCAGATTTGTGAACAATTGATATTGTATTCATCAAAACCCAATCCTTTGCCATAGTTTTTTATATGTATTCATTCAAAAGAATTTAACGGTAGTACTTTATTATACATTGTGTAATATAGTAAGCTATATAAAGCCCTACTACAGTAATAGTATTTTTACATACAATAAATAAGTGCCGTTCCACAAAGTCGCAATACATTTTGAAGGAGTCGCCATACATCTGTGAAGGGTTCCACGGGTCCTAAATGGTCCAAAACCAGTGTACTAGAAGATATTTCTATAATGCTGAGGACATTGGCGCTCCCTTTGTTGCCATGTACTAAGCCAGGGGGGCGCAAACTTTTTTCCCTGCGCCCCCCTGACGGCTGTCCCCTCGCTCCCGCGCCCCCCCCAACCCCAACTTACCCGCGCCCCGGCGTAATGACGTCACGTTGCCATAGCAACGTGACGTCACATGACCCCGCAGCGTCATTTTGACGTCGCGTTGCCATGGCGACGCCGGGAGGAAGCCGCCGGAGCCACGGGTAAGTATGGTTTACAGAGGCCCTGCAGCTCCCCCGGCACTTAATTTAAGTGCCTTCGGGAAGCGCGCGGGGCCTCTAAACCCCGCGCCCCCCGTCGGCAGTCTCGCGCCCCCCCTGGGGGTCGCGCCCCACAGATTGCGCACCGCTGTACTAAGCAGTCTTTCAAGGTGCAGTATTCTTTGTGCAAATTACCATTATTTACCATATGATTTCATGATGTGACACATTGCATTGTATTCAGTGAGCAGAAAGAGCAACTATGTGACGTATTCAAAAGAGCACAAGCTTAATATGTTGTATCGCAGAGTTGCAGCTTGCAAATGAAAGCAAGGAATCTGTACACCGCCTAAAATATGTTATAATCTGTTCTAGAAGATGACCTTTTAAATTAAGGGAAGAGTGGCAAGCTATACTGAACTGTCCATCTATAACCATTAGTTTTCTTAGCCTGAAATCCATTTGGTACAAATTAAAAGGTCCTTCTTGCATTCATATAAATGACTTGGGTGAACAATAACTTCCAGAAGCTAAAATGAATGTGTTAACTTTTATTAACAGAACGAGTTTGCCGTAGCCAAGTCTATTTATTCTCAGATCATGAACACTGACGGCAAACTATGCAACAATTTACATGTAAGTATTCATTGATTTATGGATATTATTTTACTTTAACAGACTAGCTAAAAAAATATCTGAATTAATTTTCCAGCTGCTTTTAACATACGGTACATAACATTTGCCATTTGGCTTTGTTTTTGTTTTTTTGTTGTAAGGAATTTACTTTATTGGTTTAGCTTGTTATCCACCCCAGGAAGGGTGCACGCAAAGGACCAAGCCGCAATGCTGTGCTTCTCTATAGGTTTTCAGGTTGCTGCACTTTATTGAGGCTTTACTTCATTTAAATGCAAAACAAGCTGGGCAACCAAGTCCGATTATCTTGACAGATATTGGGTTTTAGTTCAGTACGGTGTATTTGTTTTTTATGTGTGTGTGTGTGTGTGTGTGTGTGTGTGTGTGTGTGTGTGTGTGTGTGTGTGTGTATATATACACATATACATACATACATACACAAATACATATACACACACACATACATACACACATATACACATATACATACACATATACATACACATATACACACACACACACACACACACACACACACACACACACATACACACACTTCTTTTGGCCAATACATAGAAAAATATGTGGATAGCCAAAATAGTAAACATGGCCTGTTACAATAACTCCATCAATGGTTTTTATACCCCTCTCGCATTTAATAAATACAGAGTAATCACTGGATTGGAGGCAACCATACCGTAGATTGAAAAATAGATTGCACACAACACATCGAAAACCAATTTAGCAAAGAACATCGATTTGAAATAGGAATACTAAAGGATATGTCCAATACTCCAAGGAGCTGTAAAAAAAAGAAAAATCTTTGCAGAGCCACATCTGTAATTTTATTTGCTGTCCTTCAGTGTGTGTGTATATATATATATATATATATATATATATATATATATAACACAAAGGGAGCCCTGAGCTACTTCCAATATGACAAAAATACACAGATAGATAGATATCTATCTCTCTTGAAAAAAGGGTCATTTAGTTTAACCCTTTGGCCAAAGCATTATAAGCCTGCAAGCCACTTCAAAGCATTACCATAATATCGCAGGTCCTAGCACTAACTGATTAAAATTCTTATTTACCTGTATAATTACAGGAATACTGATCTGCATTGGATCTGTCACAAACAGCTGCATGAAAAGACCTGTACATATGGAAAGTGGGGAGGGGCGAGCTTAAATCCCTTCCCCACTTTCCATATGTACAGGTCTTTTCATGCAGCTGTTTGTGACAGATCCAATGCAGATCATTCTTCCTGTAATTATACAGGTAAATAAGAATTTTAATCAGTTAGTGCTAGGACCTGTACTATTATGGTCATGGCTTGGGAGAGAGATGGATGCTCGCTCAGTAGCACTCCTCTTTACACTTATATACATATTTATTTTGTGGTAATTTTGGGGGTTTGTATGAGCTTACTGGGTATATGTGTGTTTGTCCTTCAGTGTATACAGTATTTAACACACATTCCCAGCAAGCTCAAACTCCCACACCCACCACATGATGAATATATATTTATGTCAACCAGAGAGCTACTGAGCGTGGCAATGGTATACAACAAGAGACGGGGTGTCCAATGCTACATCCAATTGACAAAACATATGATGAAAAGTATAAAGTAAAATACTTCAATAATAATAATAATAATATTAAATACTTGGTTATTTACTTAACCCTTTGGCCAAAGGCGTCATAAGCCTGCATACCAACGTCAAGGTATAACCAAAATAATGCAGGTCCTACACTACACTACAAGTATTTAATATTATTATTGAAGTATTTTACTTTATGCTTTTCATCATATATGTTTTGTCAATTGGATGTAGCATTGAGCACCCCCTGTCTCTTGTTGTATACAGTATTTAATATGGAATTATGTAAACTTAGAAATACTAAACTCCTTAATATGTGTATTGATGTTGAGCAAGCAACACTAATATTTGCTAGGGAACAAATAGAATATGTCAATAACAAGATATGTTTGATGGGCTACATCATAGATAAGAATGGTTAGAGCTACTTCACAAAAGGTAGACGGGTGGAAAATAATGTGTTTTTAAAGATAAGGGATTTTAGATTTAAAGACCTGCATTACAGTTTCATAGGTGTAATGTTCCCCCACCTGCTACGATCATCTGAGTGCCTCATGAGGCGAATAATATTCAAGGAAGGGGAGTTCCAGTTGTGACACCTGAAACAGACCCCTGAAGATTGGGGATATAGAAGTGAGGGGGGTTAGCAACCTTACAGATCTAGCTGTCCCTGTCCTTGCAGTTGTCTCGCATTTGCAATGCATTGCTGCTCCCTCTGCTAGAGGAGAGGTTGCTAGTTTGACTGTGGCATGGGTGGCAGTAAACCATTAACACAACCCCTATTAATAGAGATGTGTATTGGCAGATAAGTTGCATATCTTGATACTAACCCCCTAGATTTATCAAACTGTTGCGGGTTAACGCATCCGAACGGGCATTGACTTGAATGGGAGTTAAAGCCTGTTTGGGTGAATTAACCCGTAACAGAGTTTGATTAAACCACTTCTTAACTTTTTTGTTATTCTGTGTTCAAGTTTCTCATCAAGGCACACACTGGTACGATGGAAGATGTGCTGCACACACTCGAGACCGCAGCGGATACTACTGGCCAACAATTTGTGAAGAAGCTGGAATTCTCTGACCAGGGGGTGAGTGTATTGTCAGTCATACAGTCACAGCACAATTTAGCTGCAGTGGTGCTCAGTACAGTATGTCTTGGACCAATATTCAAAGCATGAATATTACTCCGCTGCCAAAGGTATCAATGTTTGTTTTATATGAATACTGATAATAGTACATATTCTATATTTTTAAACAAAATGTTTACAATTGTAAAATCTTGGAGTCAGAACATACTAACAAGTGACACTGGGGCTAGCGTAAAGTTAAGACAATTTTATATAGTTAATTTCATTAACATGCTTCATTTTTTGGGCATTGTATGTCATCTCTGTGCATCAATGCCTCATACTGAATTTTAAAACAAATTAAAGATTGTTTATCGTCTTTATTTCTGACCAAGCACTGGTTGTTTTTCCATGTCTTTTTTCATGTTTGAGAAATATATTGGATATACATGCATATGTATTTTTTACAAACGTCTTCTTGTTTTAACGCCTTTTATACAGTATATTGAAAAGTCCTGTGCAGCTACCAACTGTGCGAATTTTCAAGAACGGTTAAGCAACCAATAATCACTACAGCAAAAGGCTACCGGTCTGTGTTGCCGTGCAAAACTAGCCTGTGGGCTGTATTTCTCTGGAAGGCTAAACCTGGGGAACCTTGCCTTCCAAAAATAAGTACATCTATAACTAGCTGGACCTACTGTAGGAATCATGATTCCTGTTCAATATAAAAGTGTTGTAAGGCCATGGAACCCAACTCTTATTCAATGTTTCCTTCTTAAACCTAATTTTTTTTTTTTGTGTGCAAAATGCCTTTGACCCAGAAAGTTAGCAAGCATGGGGGCAGAAGTTGAAATGCTCAAAAAAGGTGATGTTCACCGATCCTTTGTACTGCAAATGTGCCCGCACATACAGTATACCAATAGGACCCATAAAAAAATAACTTCTGCTGATTGTTGTGACTATGGAAGGAATGAATCCAAAATCTACAAGTTTTTATTTACATGTTTTGGGTTTCTATTTTGTCTAATCCCAGTACTCCGAAATTACTTTATCATGCTAGTTCATCAAGGCAGCTCCATACATTACTTCAGGGGAGCTCAACTCCAGTCCTCAAGCCCCTCCCAACAGGTCAGGTTTTTAGGATATCCCTGCTTCAGCACAGGTGGTTCAATCAGAGGCTCCATCTTTGACCGAGCCTCTGATTGAGCCACCTGTGCTGAAGCTGGGATATCCTGAAAAACCTGACCTGTTGGGGACTGGAGTTGAGCACCCCTGCATTACTTCAATCAAAAGTTGCCAGGAACGTGATGCTACAGCCTTGATTTCTGCCCCTCGTAATTGTGCACATCGCTCTTTGTGGGGTACTAACCCTTTTGCTGCCAGACGGTTAGTAATGTTGACCCCCTGGCAGTGAAAGGGTTAAGAAGCACTTAATTTCCTGGGTTTACAGCATCTGCAGATGCTCCGCTGATGTAAAAAATTATTATATACAATGAATAAGTTAAAAGTGCATTTACCTGGTCCCAAAAAAATGCCACTTATACGAACATATAATCTTTTTTTATACACACGCACGTAAGCAGTAACTAGTTCTCCTTACTGCAGCGGGCTTCTACCACAATGTAACCCCTTTACAATAGCCGCATATACTACTGTATATAAAACTTAGGCCGCGATTATAGTTGCCACGCGGGCCTGTCGCTTGCGCGAAACATGCACAGAGGCTGGATTTGATGGGGAGGCATGGCGGACGCGTCACCAGGCTGGTTCGCCCTCATTGGCTGAACCGCTTAGTCCTCGTCCATAGTGCTACATAGCTCGCGCTACAAACAAACGTGTGTATTACAAAGCGCATGGCCATAGTGAGCGCAAGCTTGCACGTGAGATACAAGGATACCAAAAGCAGGGGAGACAAACTTGTTTGCTATTGAAGCGAGACAGCCTGGTCATGTGAGCGGCTAACAGCCAATGAAAATTAAGTAAGCTATTCTGCCTGGATACTGTTCAAATTACTTTTTGTCAGTAGAGTTGTGCTTGCTCTGAGAATATGGACAACTCAACTATTGAAAATGTTATTTCTGAGGTTTAAAAACGTGAACCTTTAATTCATACCATGACAGAAATATCAATGATAATTTATGGAGATACATTTCTGATGTATTGTCCATTTACTTGTATATAATTGTTAATTTAATAAAATAAATGATTTTTTTTTTTTAACAAAGCATGTTTTCGCACGCGTGTGTTTGCAGAATACTTCTGTAAATTGCACGGCATTATGCATTTTATTATTTGCTAAAGGCGTGTTCTCATGCTTGACACGCCATAACTGCGCCCACCCCCTCACTTCCCAAAAACCTACAGTCCACACATCGCCGGAGAGGAAAGCTCGCGCGAGGCAAGTAGCGCTCTCGCTTGCTTTCACTATGGACAAAGCCTTACATGACGCAGCCAACGCGCGGAAAAAAAAAATTGTTTTTCAAAAATCGCCCGCGCGATCACTCTGCAGCTTTCGCGCCCGCTGTGGGCGGCCTCATTGAGGAACAGACATTTGTCGTGGCGCGCAATGTCGCACGTGGCCACTATAATCACGGCCTTATACTGCAAGATTTGTGACCCTACAGCTAATGTGACGCACCTCTCTTGGGAATAAGAGAACATTGTAGCCTTTTTCTGGATTAATATAACCAGAGGAAGGACGTGATGTTTAGAAGAATACACGTCCTGGGTTCTAATTGGATCATGGTAGTTTTTTGTTTTGTTTTTGCCAGACAAACATAGCATTACAGCAAACAAATAATCTTAACTTACTTTGAATGCAGACAATTCGCTTTTCATTAAGAGGTTCAGAAAGCTGTCTGAGTTGGGAACTGTAGCTTCCTTTTTATTATTAAAGACGTGTAAAATCAGGTCTACAAAATAAGTGTGATTAAATGGGCAATCCCTGTAAAGACCAAAATGTGGCATGATTAAGGTGTTATATGTAGATAATTGATGCTTGTATTTTTTATTTATTTTTTTGGATCACTCCAGCTGGCCTTCGTCAGGGAGAAGTTGAAACATGACTCGGGGCTTCACACAAGATTTCATAGTGTTTATACCAGGCTTCAAAATTCAGGACAAATAAGTGCAGACACACTGGATGACATGTTGTGTTATACTCCCCATGCACGCACGCACAACTTGCATTTGCTCAGCCAGAGGAAAGTCAGCCGGCGGACATTCCGACCTCTTCAGTCTGCGCTGTTGATGGAATAGCTGCATCACTTGGAATAAATGTCTTGCTCTACAGCGTTATAAATGAAAACAATGGACTCCTACTCCATGCAACTTGCATTTTTGACACAAAGCAATAAGAGCGTCTATAGCAGTGGTTTTAAACCCTTTTTATTTATTTTTTGGTTGGGGAACCCCAGAATTCGATTGTGAAATTCTGGGGAACCCCTGCCCTTCACCCCCCTTCTTTAGTTTCTCTTCCCCTCACACACTCCCCCTTATGCTCCCTCTCCCCCACACTTTCTCCCTTACACGTACTCTCTCCCTCTCTATTCTATCCACACTCACTCCTCCCCCATACAGACACACACACCCTCTGTCCCCTTCCCCCATACAAACACACACCCTCTCTCCCCCTCCCCCATACAGACACACACACCCTCTCTCCCCTTCCCAAATACAGACACAAATACACCCTCTCTCCCCTTCCCCCATACACACCCTCTCCCCCACCCCCATACAGACACACACCCTCTCTTCCCTTCCCCCATACAGACACACACCCTCTCTTCCCTTCCCCCATACAGACACACACCCTCTCTCCCCTTCCCCCATACAGACACACACACCCTCTCTCCCCTTCCCCCATACACACCCTCTCCCCCACCCCCATACAGACACACACCCTCTCTTCCCTTCCCCCATACAGACACACACCCTCTCTTCCCTTCCCCCATACAGACACACACCCTCTCTCCCCTTCCCCCATACAGACACACACACCCTCTCTCCCCTTCCCCCATACAGACACACATACACCCTCTCTCCCCTTCCCCCATACACACCCTCTCCCCCACCCCCATACAGACACACACACCCTCTCTTCCCTTCCCCCATACAGACACACATACACCCACACCCTCTCTCCCCTTCCCCCATACAGACACACATACACCCTCTCTCCCCTTCCCCCATACACACCCTCTCCCCCACCCCCATACAGACACACACCCTCTCTCCCCTTCCCCCATACAGACACACACACCCTCTCTCCCCTTCCCCCATACAGACACACACACCCTCTCTCCCCTTCCCCCATACAGACACACACACCCTCTCTCCCCTTCCCCCATACAGACACACACACCCTCTCTCCCCTTCCCCCATACAGACACACACACACCCTCTCTCCCCTTCCCCCATACAGACACACACACACCCTCTCTCTCCCCTTCCCCCATACAGACACACACACACACACCCTCTCTCCCCTTCCCCCATACACACCCTCTCCCCCACTCCCATACAGACACACACACCCTCTCTTCCCTTCCCCCATACAGACACACACCCTCTCTTCCCTTCCCCCATACAGACACACAACCTCTCTCCCCTTCCCCCATACAGACACACACACACCCTCTTTCTCCTTCCCCCATACAGACACCCATACACCCACACCCTCTCTCCCCCACCCCCATACAGACACACACACCCTCTCTTCCCTTCCCCCATACAGACACACACCCTCTCTCCCCTTCCCCCATACACACCCTCTCCCCCACCCCCATACAGACACACACACACCCTCTCTTCCCTTCCCCCATACAGACACACAACCTCTCTCCCCTTCCCCCATACAGACACACACACACCCTCTTTCTCCTTCCCCCATACAGACACCCATACACCCACACCCTCTCTCCCCCACCCCCATACAGACACACACACCCTCTCTTCCCTTCCCCCATACAGACACACACCCTCTCTCCCCTTCCCCCATACACACCCTCTCCCCCACCCCCATACAGACACACACACCCTCTCTTCCCTTCCCCCATACAGACACACACCCTCTCTCCCCTTCCCCCATACACACCCTCTCCCCCACCCCCATACAGACACACACACCCTCTCTCCCTCTCCTCCATACAGACACACACTCCCCCATACAGACACACACACACCCTCCTCCACGCAGACGTGCGCACAGAGAAGCGCACAGATACAGAGATACACTTTGTCTTTAAGAGAGACGGCTCTCGCTCTGATTTTACTCTCTCCTGCTGGAAGTTGATGGCAGAAGCAGTGAGCTGCCAGCTGCTGATGCCGGGTCACTCTTGCGTGGGGGTGCCTCCGGGCCTGGGACAGCTGGAAGAGTTACCCCAGCTCTCCCCCTCTGGGGCCGCGGAACCCCTGAGGGGTGCTCGCAGAACCCCGGTTGAAAATCACAGGTCTATATGGTGTGTAGTGTGTGTTTTGAAATGAAAGAGCTAGTTCTTAAGGGTGGGTTGGGAGGGAGAAAGCTGCACGTGTTCCTTTCTACAACGAGTAGTTAAAGATGGAACAGCATTTTAACAGGGCAAGAAGAGTGGATATTGTGTTAACTAGTAACAAATCCTTTATTTATTTATTTTTAAAGAAACCGCAAGTGTTGGGTTAATTTTTTACAGAACTTCTGTAAAGGTCAAAATTAGGTACATTTTTACAGAACTGCTGAATTCAAACGATCATAATTTAATATTGCCCACGGAGGTTAGCTATTTATTTTAGATTTAACCATTTCCAAATCCCCAGAAGGGTACCTTAAAACAACTACATACAGAAAACCCACTGCCACAAAGGGTTATATAAGCGCTGATTGTCATCACCCACAACCACTAATCGGTGCAATTTCTGCGTATACCACGGATCTCTGTGATTTTAAAATATGGGCAGAAACGCTAAAGAAACATTTTCAGGAAAGGGTTACGCCTTCACGCAGACAAAAAAAAAAGGCGTACAATAGAAAAACAAGATGCATTGCAATATTTAATAGGCAATCGAAAGACATTGAAGAAATTACAAAATGACGAAGATCTTCTAAACAAAGGATTCACTTGAGGCTGCAGACCAAGCAATATCCTACATATGTGGTTTTTATTTTTACACAAATCCGTTTTGTACTATGAGAAAATACTTGTGTTTTTTTTTTTTTAACACATGTTTTTAATGTATTATAATGTAACAAGCATTTTTGTTTCTATAGCGATCATTTACAAAGCCACATCCCCTTCCTCTTCTGAAACAGGCTCTGGCACACCCCTTTTTGAGCCCTGCCAGTGCACCAATTTTACCTAGTGACTGCCTGGTCACATGATCTTCCCACAGAACTTTGCATCCTTGGTCCTCTTCTTCTGCACTGACAGCCATTTAGTGAACCCTGAGCTGAATCTTAGCTGATTGACAACAGGAGAACGGATCGATCTGCAAATTAGCTAATTGCTTATCGTGTGGATTGTATTGATGCACATATTAAAAAGTGAAAAAATAAAATAAAAGGCATATATATATTAATAAAACTTTTTTATTTTTTACAAAAAACGGCAGCTTGGACTGCTGCTTTCATATACGCCACAGTATTGTATGGTGGAGATATAAGAACGATAAGGACCTTCTAGTCCATAGCCATTTCTCTACAAAAAAAGGCATCAGAGAGCTGGCTAGGCAAACAATCCAAGGGCTGCTAGAAATGCTATTAATGTAAAGCCTGTGACTGTTATTCCCAGCAAAAGCTAAGGTGGGTTTTGGGTGCCGTCCGTATACTATGTCCCCATAGCCGATAATTGACATTAGCATCTGCTGTGCGATACGCTTTCTGACCAGCAGACGTGGGGAGGATTTGTTCCTGTAAAGTATACCTAGTTTGGCATAGGTTTTGTATGTCCGGGTATCAATGTGCATCCCGAATGTTAAATGGGAGTCAAACCATATGCCCAAGTATTTAAAACTAGTGACAGGAGTTAGGGTGGTGTTAGCGTTGGTTCTGATCTGGCACTCAGTCATTGGAAGCTTTAAAAATTTAGCCTTGGTCCCAAATACCATTGTTACAGTCTTGTCAGTGTTTAAAAACAGTTTGGTTTGGGAAATCCAATTTTCTAGTCTCAAAAAATCAGACTGAAGTATGTGTTCAAGGTCGGAAATACATGGGATGGGGAGGGGGCTCATGAGGTGTGAAATGGGGGGGTCGTAATACCGCTGACACTGGGGGGAGGAGGGCCCTGGAAGTAACTCTAGTCCTGGGCCCGAGAAATCTGGCAGCGGCCCTGTATACTCAATCTTATTGACAATTGGAAGATAAATGGTGTGTATATATGTTCATCAACACATGAGTCATATATAGAAGATACAAAATACATGTAACATGTTTAATAACAAACGTATATAACGGAGAAATCAAAAATAAATATATTCTTGTAAGAGATGTATGCAGAGATATGTTAATTTCACCCAAAACGGTCACCATTTGCATAAGTCTTTATCGCCTGTACCTTTTTAAACACAGCAAAAAATCTATACCTAAAACCACAACCACCTATCCCTGTGTAAGGGCTAACTCACTCCCCAGTCCCTATCTGTAAGACTGGGGGGGAAAGCCCCTTACTAACAACATACCACCCCCAAAGCCTCAGTGGTACCTTATAGCAGACAGCCCTTCAGGTCCGTGGTGTCCAGTTGTCGTGGTGCATTTGAGGGTCCAGCCTCTGGTAGGTTCCTGTGGTCCTCTGTGTCCAGGAAAAGAGGTCTGGTGTCTTGTTATCAGCACAGCTCTTCTGTGTGCTCAAGACTTCATCTCCCAATGTCAGCACTGTGTGTCTGGGCTAAAGAAAATGTCTCTCCTGTGTCTCACATGAAGCTTTTTCACAGAGCTCTGATTTAGTCCAGGTGGAGACTGGCCAATTGAGTGGCTGCAGTAAACCAGCCCTCTGCTGGCTTCAGAGCTCTGAGGCAGCTTTTTCCTAACAGTGATAAGTCCCTGTTACAATTATATATTAAAAGAAAAAGAAGACGATTGAACAGCAATCATGTTACCTGATGATATATATAAATAGCACTATATTAAAGAGCATATCAAAGAAAAGGTATGTTTAGAATTATCCTGTAAATTTCTTAACTAGGGATTCATTTTGTAAATTTCTTTACGGTATCAATAGATATTATTGCTAAATCTATAGACGGACATAAGCAAGCAGAAAGTAATCAAACGCGCTAACATCACAACATTGATTAAGACACTCCTAGATATAGGGTCCCCGTATTAAAGATTCATCTGGATTCCTCCTTGCGTATTGTAGAAAATCTTTCGCCATCCAAAAGATCAAGGGAGATATGTTCTAGTAATTGGGAAATAAAAAATCCCTTAATCCTGCACTAAGAGAACACCCCAAACGGAGTTTAAAATTCTACTTTATCACAAAATGATAAAATATATCGGTGTTGGAGTTGACGCAAAACTGAACTAAAATGTAATAAAAACAATTAAAACAAGGAAAGGCATGTGTGCTTACTTAAATGCAACAATGTCTGGGTGCATCACCTAATTATATTGTGAATGAATGATAATAGTTATATTATTGAATTAACTATATATCAGGTGAACCCAATAGACATAAATGAACGTCTAAGGTGAGTGGTGGATTAATGAGCAGCCCGAATAAATATCAGGTGTTTCAAGTAGAAAGTGTCAGTCGGTGTCAAATATCCAACAGTAAATTAGACAAAATTATTAAAAATAGACAATGCCCCAAAGTTGATAAATAATGAACAACAACTTGGGAGAAAACAAATGGCGAATTTAAAATATGGTAAGGGGATAGGAGAGGTAAGTCCTATAGGTGTAATAGGTGCTTCTAAAAGGCTTCGCTCACCTCTGATGAACCACAATGCTGATTACAAAGGTAAGTGTGTGGTAAGTATAAATGCTGTATATTGCTGCAACAGACAGAGACTTGGTGAAATGCTATATGAACACCCACAGTGCAGTAGTGACTCCAAGAGTCAGACAATGCCCTAGGACAGATGGGCACACATGTTTGCTAGCAGCCGAGAACCTAAAACTAACTAGTAATTCCAAGTCCAGTGCTGCGAGTCAGACAGGTTGGCAGGCAATAAGTGTTTGCCAAAGATTCAGATGACATCGTCTTTTGCCCGGAGTCCTGTCTAATGCTAAACACACGTATTCCTAACAGCAATTGTGGACCAATATACAGGTAATGAAGACATCAGAGCAGACAGCACATAAACACTGTATAACTAAACAGTGTAGCACACGGGATGTGTCTGCAAACAGTGTATCACAGACCTTGCGTCTCTTGTGCTGACACTTAGATAAAGCACTTGTCGACAAAGCATTCCCACGAAACGTACGTCGGCAAGAGACGTACTGACGTCATAGGTGACGACTCCCCGAGACCTCCGGGCCGCCACTACCGCATACCGCAGAAAATATAAGTATTCTTTTTACTATAAAAGACTTGTTATGTACACAGACTCCCACAGTCCGTGTTCTTTTGGTAAAGGGTATAAGTGATATACTTGCTAAGAGGATTACTGATACAATTGTATCTAAGTGTCAGCACAAGAGACGCAAGGTCTGTGATACACTGTTTGCAGACACATCCCGTGTGCTACACTGTTTAGTTATACAGTGTTTATGTGCTGTCTGCTCTGATGTCTTCATTACCTGTATATTGGTCCACAATTGCTGTTAGGAATACGTGTGTTTAGCATTAGACAGGACTCCGGGCAAAAGACGATGTCATCTGAATCTTTGGCAAACACTTATTGCCTGCCAACCTGTCTGACTCGCAGCACTGGACTTGGAATTACTAGTTGGTTTTAGGTTCTTGGCTGCTAGCAAACATGTGCCCATCTGTCCTAGGGCATTGTTTGACTCTTGGAGTCACTACTGCATTGTGGGTGTTCATATAGCATTTCACCTAGTCTCTGTCTGTTGCAGCAATATACAGCATTTATACTTACCACACACTTACCTTTGTAATCAGCATTGTGGTTCATCAGAGGTGAGCGAAGCCTTTTAGAAGCACCTATTACACCTATAGGAAGAAGGGGGTAAGATGGTCCGTGGTTCACAGCAACTTCAGCAGCCAACGCATGGATGTCTAAAAAAACTTTATTGATCGCTAGCAGCAAACATCAGGCAACCACTCTAACATGTTTCGTCCAGGCTATGGACTTTTATGGACTATTACACCTATAGGACTTACCTCTCCTATCCCCTTACCATATTTTAAATTCGCCATTTGTTTAGGATCACCTCAGTTAGAGGGCTATCCATATAAACCTTATTTTATTTGAGGATTTCTCCTAATAAAATTGTTTTTTAAATTACCCATCATTACATGTTACGATTCTCCATCAGGTCCATTAGTTTCCAGTATCACCTATGCTTGAGTGCTCTCATTATAGGGGTCCTTTTCTCCCAAGTTGTTGTTCATTCATTTCCCCTGATTGCAGCACCAGTGCCTAGGCAGTAGCGAGGGTTCCCTTGTCCCGTCTCCTCCCCGTACCCTGGTTCATTTTGATAAATAATGAGACAGATAAAAAATATATATAGAGCTGCAATAAAAAACAACAAAAAGATGCCGATCACTAAGCTGCAGTTATATACGAAATTCTATATCAATTGCAATGACACATTAGTAAAGGGATACAATATATCAAGGGAGAGTGTTCACATATGTGTGTCAGTGGTGGTCCAAGGACATGAATCAAAGCAGAGATCGTGAGGTTAAATCCAATTTTGTGTGTTTGGGCTTAGGTATGTTCTCACCCACTCGTAGATATAGAGTAACCACAAAACCTGTCGTCTGTGTCTCCTTCCTGGAGACCGCAAGTATGCTGATCCGGATAACAGATGGTACTGGTGTGATCACTCCTGCTCAAACGAAATCCCCGATGGAGGATGGGAAGGGAAAGAAGGGTACAGTATACCCACACAGCTGATCTATGTCTCAAGGTTGCTTCTTTGAACAATATCCAAACTGATGTACGTATCAAGGAGGTAGCTACTAACAGCAACCTCCATGCAAATCATCACCAAGTTTGGCTGAAAAATATAACCTTCAGCCAATTTGGAAATTAAAATGGAACTGTTCTACAGATTTGGATTTTGTTGTACAGTGTAATTCTATGAAGGCAACATTCATTGAGAAGGGCTTTGAAGAGTCACTTGTGGAAAAGTCTTTTCAGAAGGCTGCATGTCTTGATAGACATGAATTATTTAGATCCTCTAGAGATAAATATCAAGCCAAAGCCCCCAAAAGGACTAAATCTACAGGTCAGGACAAAACGTTTTTTTTCAACTGAAATTTAATCAGTCTTCTAGATCTGTGAGAACAATCCTCAATAGAAATTGGGGTATACTGACACATGATCCTGTTTTGAAGGATCATTTGGATCTACAACCCACCAATATTTATAGGAGGGCAGAATGCCACAAAAATATTTTAGCTCCCACTAAATTACGGTCACATTTGCCATCCATATGTGGTTCCAGGCCAATAGGAAACTTTAAGTGCAATAGAGGAAGATGTATCACATGTTCCTTTATTGACTAAGAAAAACTTTTGTTCAAAATCCTGTGGTGAGGCCTTTTTCAGTTAAAGGCTTCATAAATTGTCAAACTTCTTTTTGTTGTGTATCTAATAAGTTGTGGTGCGGCCTACAATATGTGGTTCGCACAACTAGACCATTATCCACTCGTTTTTTGGAACATATTGCATGGTGTTACAAATCACTATCTATCCAAGCATTTCCTCCTATGTCACAACAAAAGTACTACTGGATTAAAAGTTATGGGTCTGGAACATATACCTTCACCTATATTAGCAGGTGACAGGAATCGGGTGCTTTCTCGCAGGGAGACCTTCTGGATCTTCAAACTAAATAGTTTGGTTCCAGAGGGTCTAAATGAGAATTTGGACACTAGCACTATTGTCTACAGTAGTTGTCATCTTTTCAATTTAGGTTTTGGCTTTTTTCACGAAATGTGCTTCGTGGATGGTTAGTCCCGATTTAGTTTGCATGTGAGTTCATTTTAATATCAATACATTTGGTCATCCAAGTAGATTTTTATATAAATTTAAATTCTTTTCCGTTTTCTTAGTTTTTTCATGATTTCTTTATTTTATATTTTTTTTTTATTCAAAATCACTTACATAATATATTCATATGTTTTTTATGGTATATAAGTTATTTTTGATAATAATTATGTGTTTATTTCAATTTATGAGTATTTTTTATATATGCTGGTTGTATTGCACACCAGCATTTGATTTCATGATTATGTTAAGATTATCATACCCTCTCTATAGGTTGAATCTTCTACCAAACAAGTTTTGCTTCACCACTATAAAAGATTAACAGCTGCTGCATCTTAGATACACCTCTGATGAAGTCAGTGCCCCTTCTGACAAAACGCGTAAGGTTTATGCTCTTATCTTAACCTATCAGCTGCATGAAGGACATTCTTGCACTGAGGGAAGGGAGAATCCTCTATAAAAATCGGAATGTGGTGGTTCAGTAATTTACAAGCGGAGCAGTCTGTGACGTGGCCTTTTGCTGTGTGAACGGAGTTAAAGGTAAACAGCTGTCTGTTCAAGAGGGAGTGTGGGATCCTTGCATTGTTGCAGCACGCTGACGGACTGGGGATCAGCTGTGTGGGTATGCCCCTCCTTCCATGGGCGTCCGCAGGAGGTGGCAAAGGGGGGCGCTTGCCCCCAGCTGGATCCAGGGCCGCCAACAGGGGGGGCACAGGGGGGGCAAAGGGTACTGCGTCCCGGGCCCCGTGGGTCAGGCCGGGCCCCCTGCGCGGCCGGGCACCAGTTAATTAAATACATTTTTTTTAAAAAGTTTAAAAAAATGGCGCCGATTCCCCTGGGTCCTGGCGCGCATGCGCAGGGCAAGCAGGGCCCGCTTCCCCCCGCTCCCAAAGTGGGACGGAGGGGGAAGTACAAGCCAAGCTCCTCTGCGGCCCGCTCCCCCTCCCGCTCCCAACGTGGGACGGAGGGGGAAGTACCAGCTCCTCCTGCGGCCCGCTTCCCCCCCTTGGCCAGCTTCCCGTGCACCCACCTCCCACACGCCCCCGGCCCACCTCCCGTGGCCTTGTTCCCCCCCACTGAGCCCACCTCCCATGCCCCCCCCCGAGCCCTCCTCCCGCGCCCCCTCCCCAAGCCCACCTCCCGTCCCTGGCAGCTGCCGCGGGGATATCGGGGGCAGAAGGGGATATCGGGGGCAGGAGGGGGAAGCGTCAGGAGACAAGCTGCACCCACCCAGTCAAGGTAAGTCACCCCACCCAGTCACTGTCACCCACTGTCACTGTCACCATCACCCACTGTCACCGTTACCACTGTCACCATTACACACTGTCATCGTCACCCACTGTTACTGTCACCCACCCAGTCACTGACTGTCACCCACCCAGTCACTGACTGTCACTCACCAAGTCACTGTCACCCACCCAGTCACTGTCACTCACTCAGTCACCCAATCACTGTCTCCCACTCACTCACTGTCATTCACCCACCCACCCACCATCATTCATCCACCCACCTACCATCATACCACCCACCCACCATCATTCAACCGTCATTCAACCACCCACCGTCATTCACCCACCCACCCACTGTCATTCATCCACCGTCATTCACCCACTGTCATTCACCCACCCACCCACTGTCATTCACCCACTCACCCACTGTCATTCTACTGTCATTCACCCACTCACCCACTCAGGCAGGCAGACACATGTCTTTTGTTGAAAATATAAAAATAAACAGGTTGCATTGTAATATTTTATTCTGTATCACAATAAGAAAACAGTTAAGTAAAAGTTGCGCTCTAAAAGATATTTTTTCGTGGTAGGTGCGCTATGGGTTCGGGGGGGGGCGCTATGGGTTCGAGGGGGGCCTGCTCCTTTCATTTGTCCTGGGCCCCATGATTTCTGTTGGCGGCTCTGCCTGGATCACTCGCAGTCCTGGGCTGTTTTTGGCATTTATGGCGCCGTACAGTACATTAACGGCGCTATAAACGCCAAAAACAGACTCTGGGTGGACCGGGACGGAGGTGGGTGGGTGCGCCTGCCGCCGCGGCAGGCAGCTAGTGGTAGGCTAGCCTACGCTGCTATGCAGGAGGAAGCGCAGCGCACTGTCATTGGTAGCACTCCATTGGTAGATCTCCTAGCAGGAGAACTTTAAAGGGATTTTTCAACTCCCTGCAGCTCATCTACAACCCACAGTTTATTCAATACCGGCAGCCCAGTAATGAGCAGAGTATTTAATGATCCCCATTTCTTTTTCTTGTGCCCCACCTGGCACACATCATGTCTGAGGATCCTGCGCAGAGAAGCAGCCTTAAAAAGTAGTAGTACGGCTGGAATTTCTGCACTTAAGCGCCAGAGTGACATGGCAAGTTCTCCAGGCACCCACCAGATCCGGCAAACCTGAGTAGCTGCTCTTTTTTTATGTCATAACTACACTTTCACAATTGCTTTTTTAACCATCAAGCTTTCTCAAATTTGCTTGAAAATGCACCATTTGCCCAGTCTTTTTTTTTCAAAATTTTCTCCGGGGGGGAGAACCCCCCTTATGCTGGTCGGGCTTGCTCGCCACAATGCACTCACCACCACTTTTACGCCGGGCACTGGCCGTTAAAATTATGCCCCCCCCCCGAAAAAATTTCTGCGGACGCCCATGCCTCCTTCCCCTCCCCAATCTCCACCTTCCCCTCCCCAACATCCACCTTCCCTTCCTCCATTGGGGGTTTGATTTGAGCAGGAGTGATCACACCAATATCATCTGTTATCTGGATCAGCATACTCCAGGAAGGAGACATAGACGACAGGTTTTGTGGTTACTCTATATCTACGAGTGGGTGAGAACATACCTAAGCCCAATTGTTATTTATTCAGGGTGCTCATTAATCTATTATAAAATGTAAAATATTGTTTAGAAACCCCATGTGTTAAAAGACCTTTTACTGATTTTTTTTTTTTGTGTTCCATGACTCTTGTTTTTAGTGTCCTTGTGGTCCTGCCTATATTGAAGGCAAAACGGGCATATCAACATATACACAACATATGAAGTGTTGCAGTTTATAAATCCTTTTTTATGGAATGTTGGCTACCATTACTTTTTGATGTAGCCTCTTTTAAATGATTGAGACTACGGGGACAAAAAATTAAAAAGTGTCGCTCTTTTGAACACAACATTGGTATAAGATGAAATGTGTGGTTTCAAAATTGGGTCATGTTAATATTTGCCAATGTTTTCGTAATATTTTTTGTATAGAAAAAGCTGACTGTAACATGTTATAAACGGGAGAAATTTTCAGCAATACATCATCGTTATCTCTTCGGATGCATATATTCTCATGTGCATTAATATATATAATTTAATTAAAATTCTTGTCCTGGAACAGGATTGTTCATCTTTGTTCTCCCCTTTGCAGCTCTGCCTGCTAGTCCTTTATAATTCAGTTGCCTGTTTTCCCTGCTCTGAAAACTGACAGTGCCTGTGTAATCGATACATTGTTACACATTCCCTTCTTACACTGTCGGTAGCTGGTTACCTTGCCAACCTCTTTAATCCCCCCTGGCTAAGTGGAC
This sequence comes from Ascaphus truei, assembly GCF_040206685.1. Classification (NCBI taxonomy): domain Eukaryota; kingdom Metazoa; phylum Chordata; class Amphibia; order Anura; family Ascaphidae; genus Ascaphus; species Ascaphus truei. Next base: position 93,506,725 of record NC_134483.1, on the reverse strand, counting down.
TTTTCCATACTCCCCTGTCAGTATTCACAGGTAGCATAGTCCTGTCACTATTCCTGTGTGACAAAGATTACTCACTTCCTTTTCCATCCTTAGCAGGCTGAGTGAGTACATCTCATGCTATCTACCCCCTGGCAAGGCCATTCCGTTTTTACCTTCCCTTGATACAAAGCATTCCACATAGAGAAGCACTCTCTTACCACTCCAACATCTACAAGTACCCTTTATTTGCTGTGACCTCCCCAATAAAGTTAAGAAAATACATAAGGACTTGTTGTGCTTTCAAAGAGGGATGAGTTAAGCTATCTGGCCTTATTCACATCCTACACGTGACCCTGGTTCCAGAATAATTCTTATTATTTGATTTTTTTTGAACAGTTCAATCCTGTTACATTTTTTTCACTTTTAAATAAGATTCCATAATGTTTTTTTCCATTTAAGTATTTTACATTAAGTTTCAAATGCACCTTCAGAGGACCAGTTTCTTCTCAATCTGCTAAATTATCCAAATGGAATGTTATGCAACCATCTTGGGTGATGGTTGCTTGAAGCTTCAATGTGGTTAACAGAAACCGGTTTGGAATAAATAGTACTTTAGATCTTATTTACATTTTCTATTCAAAGAGTGAGATCTAAAAAAAAAATCAATAGAACTGCGATGGCATTTATAAGTGAAAACTAAACCCATTGATTTATTATTAAAGGGATCAAATAAATCCTTAACGGTACTCTCATTGCCCTTCTAAACAATAATAATGTCATCTATGAATCGGCCATATAGGATCAGACTCACTCTGAATGGTTGGTTAGCGCAAACATATTGATATTCCCAGAAACCCCTGAAAAGGTTTGCATAACTCATGGCTGATTAAAATCCACTTGGCCCTTCCACAGATCTGTTAATAATAATTGTGCGTCAAAATGAACAGTATGCTTGATATAAAAAAAAAAGAACCTTTTGAATTGGTGCACTTTTGTTGTCTTGCTCTAAAAATAATTTTATGGCTTCTATACCTTTTTATTATGATTGAAGGTGTACACTGAGTGAATGGACATCAAAAGTTGCCCATATACTGTATAATCACTGTCTTTTTTTTAAGACATGAGAAGTATCCTTAATATAAGATTTGTCTAACCCCATACTTTTGTAAAACATTATCATGTTGTTAATAATATAATAAAATGTTAAAAAGATCTAAACTCCAATCGTCATTCATATGAAGATCCGAACAATGAATATCAGTAACATTTTTTTTTAATAAACATCTTCTGAAAGCAAAAAATGAGAGATTATCACTGAAAATATGTTTTTTGAATTTGTTAAGAATCTATGTATTCCAATCTCTTACCATCTTACAAAAGCTCAGAAATCCATAGTCAATCCTCCTCGGGCATAGCTTCTATGAGAACAAATCTATCACAGTTAATTTTAATTATTCCTGTGGATCTGCCCCTATGGCTAGGATAAGGATCGGAAGACTATTGCTTTAAGTTGCAGAAAAACCCTTGAACTTGATTTTCCAAAAACAAGTCATTTTTAATGTGCATAAAAAAAAATCTTTACATGAACTTCCAGGATTTGCATTCTCTTGCAGAAGTATATTAGTTTAATAGTATTTTCAAGTCTTTTCCAGAAGTACTTCTTCTGACTTTTCACAATGTTATTATTAATATAAGAATGACTATTGTTCATCTATTCTTTTTTCCACGTGCCAAAATAAACATGGACATTAAAGGAAACAAATTGGCTGTACACTTATAACATTTTGCTTTAAAGTTGAGTGCATTCAAAGGGAGACTTACAAAGGATGTGAGATCCATAGATGTCATAAAAAATAAAATAATCCTTTCACTGAAGTTGCAATAAAGTGAAAATGTACAGCCAGGTTACACCCCTCATCTCCCACCTTTCTCCCCCCTATCTTTTTGTGTCAATCTTTCAGTCATTAAATGGCTTATCTACTGTAGGGGCTTATTCTATATTGGACGAAGCAACTGATCGGGTAGTTTTAGGACAAAATCGCCAGTCTTCTTTTTGTGCTTGGAGCCAAGGCGCATAGTGTATAACGGTTTGTTCAAAGTACACCAAAACAATTAACATTTTTATTGAGACGTAATCATGCAAGACATAGCAACAGAGTGTCCAATGTTCTAACAAAAGCCTGGAGAAGGTCCTGTGAGACTGCAACGTTGGCACTGCACTTTACATTGTGGCAACAAGGTTATTTTCAATTACAGGTGTAAATTGTTTTGCTGTGGAGTTCGATAGCTAAAATTGAGTGGTAGGGAAACATATTTTGGCGTGAATGTTGCTTGGCAGTCAGTAGTTTACATCCCTGTGAGCTCATTCCTGTCATGTCAGGTAGTGGCTTCTTCCATTTCTGATATGGTCAATCTTAGGAGGGCGGAAACTGGTAAAACATAGCAGTAGGTAACAAAACAATATGGCGGGAAGCAAGGGGTCTCTGGCGCTGAACCACATTAATTTGAGCTTTGGGGACCCCCTGGTTCCCCAATACTTACCTCCGAAGAAGTCCCTGGTATCATCCCGTGCCAGAGAATCAAAATGAGCTCTGGAGACCCCCTGCTTCCAAACCATTTTTTAAAGGGACCATAGGATGGAATGGTGCCTTACTGCTCCAGTGTCCAGTTGCACATAAATCACTATAATCTATTTAAATAAAGTAGTGTGGGTAAATAAATTAATGATTTTCTTGTTCTGCACCCAGCAGAGCAACAAATAAGTAATATTTACATGATGTGCGTAGCTATAATTTTAACTTTACTAAATGATAAAAACTGATAAGGACAAAACAATTAAAATCTATCTACTTGTTTTTATCAGATTTAAATCACTAAAATACAAACATTAAGGATGGGGGTAAATAAGATGGCCTGTTTGTACTGTAAGATCAGTTGCTATATCACAAACCAGGTACACAAGTAAGTTACGAATGTAGCAAGACTTTCTACAGCTCAACCCCATTATAGTGCGGTCCTCGGGGGCCTCCCGATCCGACCGCGCTATAACCGGGGTCGCGCAATTTTTTTTAAATGGCCGCCGCGCACACGATCGGGGGACGGGGGTGGGAGGAAGAGGTGGAGTGAGGCGCCGGCAGCCCTATACGTCCACTAACAGCCACCGTAACTCCCCTCGCACTTCCCCCAGCAGCCCCGCTCCGATGCCCCCCCACCAGCCCCGCTGCCAGCCCCGCTTCGATCCCCCCCGCCAGCCCCGCTCCGATCCCCCCCCCCCGTCAAGGGGGCTCCGATGCCAGCCCCGCTCCGACCCCCCTCCCCCCCGCCAGCCCCGCTCCGATTCCCGCTCCGATGCCAGCCAGTAGCCGATACCAAAGGTAGCGGGGTAGGGGGGGGGGGGTTGTGTGTGTTGTGAGTGTGTGCAGTGTGTGCGTGCTGTGAGTGTGTGTAGTGTGTGTAGTGTGTGTAGTGTGTGTAGTGTGTGTACAGTGTGCAGTGTGCAAAAAAAGTTTTAAAAGTTTTTTTATTTCGGGGCCACGTTTAAACCGCGCTATAACGGGGTTGAGCTGTATCTGTAGCCGAGGCTGAAAAAGCTGCCACTATTGAGCTGCAGGATTATGTATGTATATCTTTATTTATATAGCGCCAAAAGTGTACTCAGCGCTTCACAAAGAATTCAATACAGAGAATTATAATAATACAATAAGCGCAGCAAAATCGGACTATAGGAAAGGAAATCACAGCCCCGAAGAGTTTACAATCTAAGTCCATGCTTACAGATCGGACCCCCCGCAGCGATAATCCTGCAGTACCGAAGCAGTTGCGATCCCACGGCTTGCACCAGTGCTGATAATAGTAAGTCTTGCTCCATCTACATGGTGAGTAAAGAAAGTGACCGAAATCCTCGACCATAACCAAATAAAAATACCACTTAGGAGCACATCCACGTCTGTGTGTGCTCATCTGCATGTCATTACCCAGAATCCCTTGCTGCAGTAGATGCATTGCATGCTGGGTGATTATGGGGTTTGTGGACCTGTTTGAGATGTGAATGTGTAAAGTAAGTGGTATTTTTATTAGCTATGTCACAGGAAGTTTGACATTTCTCTTTACAGAGAGGAAATGCTAAAAGCCAAAGATCATACAAAATATCAAACATGAAACAGAATGGATTCTGCAAACCTGGCACTCTAACATCATATACAACGCGCACTATCCCGTACACTGCATGGAAACTTATTATTGGTTTATTTTTTTGCTCAACAGTAACATAAAACTAGACATTTCCTTTTTTAATAAGATGTGTTTATTGTATAATTTGTCATGGGCCAACACAATTGCAAAGATTAAGCATTCACCTCAATTCTTATTGCATTCATTTATGGATCAAAGTTACTAGATTAACAACTAAGATACTTATACACTGAACCCCCTGGATTTTAGGGAGCAATAGCACAATATCTACATTTGTCCTGAATAGAGATTTGCTACTGAAGTTTGCAACCAGAAGAAATTCTCCCCCCAAATATATTTGCGAACATTTTCACAACCAAAATGATATAGTGGTCACATGACCCTTCATATACTTAAATTTTTGCTAAATTTTGAACAATTTTGACGCAAAAATTCACTAAAAATGCGTAATTTAAAGCAGCAATCCCAACAAAATGTTTTTTTTGTTTTTTTTACATAATTGAAACGAGGGGGGCCCCCGGTGCTGAACTGTTATGTTCAGTTCCAAAGACCCACCCCCCTTGTTCGAGATAATTGCCGTTTTCTATGCCGGTGCACTTCTTGGAGAATACAACATGGCCGCCGCTGTTGACCAATAAAAAGCAGCAACCAATGGTGTTGCAGCTTCGTTTTGGCCTGTAGATCCCAGGAGATTTAGTCGAAATATTGTTTCTCCAGGAGGGAGATTTGGCACTAGTGAGTACACCAGTAAATATCTCCGAACAACGAGAACCCCTGAGATTAAAATTCCAAATATAAAAATATAAAAAACTAAAATTGTATAGATGACATTTTGCAAATAACTTTGCGTAGTGACTCGGAAGACATTCGCACGTCTGGCCCAGAAGAAGACCCTTACGGGTTAAGACGTTGACATTTATGTTGGTAGAATTTTGCTGTGGAATGACACGACTATTCTAGTGCACTTAAACATTCTTGTGAATAATATATTTCAATTTGCCTCACAGATGCTGGTTCATTTCTATGTTTTTGATCATGGTATAACGGCCTAATTATGCAGGGATATCTGTATATTTCTGTGCGTGTCACATTGCCTTTTACTTGGTTCTCTAACATACAGTAGCTGCTTAGTACTTCAGATCCAGTTTGAGAATCAGACTTGTAGTAAAAGTACTGGCCTCTGAAGTGGGTGGTCCTAGTGTTTATGATAATACAAATACCATTGAAAACCCCAGTCTTATTTTACAGTGCAATATAAAACATATTTTACATATCTTTCACCTTTTCTTGCACTGCATTTTATTAATGCACGTTATTAATATTTAGACTTAAAAAAATATCACTTGTAAGCACATTCACATGTCTCAGACAGGCTTCCTTTTTCCATTATCTCTAAGGCTACGATTATACCAGCTCTGGCTTGGCGGCAGCGCGATCCGGTGATGTCATCCTTGCGATGCCGCCGAGCGGCATGTGAACTGCAAGCAGGAGACAAGTAGAGGAGACAGGGAGGCGTGGCCGTGAGCGGTTCGCCCTCATTGGCTGGACCGCTCACGTGACGTGGCCATCTCCTGAAGATAGCAAATTTTCAAGCCTGCTCTCCAGTCTGCCGCCCTGCAGTTCCAGGCGGCGTGTGAGGTGTGATAGCTTTAATAGGATTACTGCAATTTGTTCTTGGCCCGTGCAGCATCGCACGACGACGCCGGCCGATTTTGGTATAATCACGGCCCTAGCATACAATGGTACCACTGTAGACAGGGATTCTGGGAAACAAAATGAAAATGATTACACAGTGTAGGTCTGTCACAGTGAGGGTTGATTGGACTATTTCGGATATTTGAATCGCCAAACAGAACACCGAGATAAAAAAAAATATATATAGTTTATTCAGCCGGAGCCAACAGTAAAATCACACAATGCAACGCTAATCAGATCAATACAGTACCAGTACAAATAGACAATAGGAACAATCTAATTTTACTAGATACAAGATGCTGCCATAGCTAACGTACTTTGAGGTTTTCCGTGTTCAGACCGGGATTTTGCTCTAGCTCGCCCTCTGTGGCAGGATCCTCCATTTTTGCTCCTGGCAGCTTCCTTTAAAAGGACAGCCCTGTAAGCAGGAAGTTGCCGAGCAAAGTTCCAGTTCATGCTGAGTACATGCAACGCACTTACCTTTTGTCTTCCTTGTTACCAGACCCCGCTATGTACCTCGACCACCCCTGTCTTCCGCCTGCCTCGACCTCTGCATTCTCACCGACTACCCAACTCTGCTGCCAGCCCTGACCTTCAGCTTACGACTCACTACTCTATCAGGACTCTGTCCCTCAGCTCAGGTCGGTTCTTTCATATTCCTACCTCAGCCCTGCGGTCCGTTTCTTGCTTGAGACGAACATCTTTACACGTACCTCCTGGAGACCTCATAGTAAATGAACAAAAAGTGTTTCTTTAGGTGCGAGCAACACAATCTGTACAAAAGTCCATAAAAGTAAAACAATGCAGTCGCGGCACATGGTGACCACCAATTATGGATAGGTAGTGGGCACTGCCATAGTTGGTTTACCTCCCAGGATAGTCTTAAGGTCGGAACAAAAAGTGTTTATTTTTCGCGGTTCGGCACAGTCCGGAAAACGTCTTGCAGTCTTGCATTCGGGTAGTCTCGCACACATAGCCTAGACACCGGCTATATGTATGCGCGCACCCGATCACACGGGAAACAGGACTGAGCATACTGTATGTACTCAGCCTATAAAATTATTATTCTTATTGGTATTGTATGTGCAATCACAAGGTATTCTTGTATATCCTCATGAGGCTACAAATGATTACACCAAGTGGGTACTATCCCTTATGCCAGAGTGCTTGCCACACCCCAATACTTACATTTTGTTTAAGTATACACTAGTTATGGGTGTGTCTACACTTTAGTACTGGTGACCACATTTTTTATGTTTCACCAAATATACAGTTTACAATATTTTAAAACTGCATTATAATAGCAGGGTTGCTGAAAATCGAGAAGAAAATCTCTGTATCGCCCTGTCTCCCTCCTGCCTTTTGCCTCTAAACTCTTTTAACGCCTTATATTCTCTTGCTTGCTCCATTTTCTTACCTCCTATTCTGTCCCAGATCCTCCACAATCTGGCGTCTTCACTGCTCAATCCACTGAAACGACCCTTACCAAAATAAATAATCACCTGCATGCTGCCAAAGACAAAGGTCAGTACACCCTGCTTATATCACTCAACCTTTCTGCAGCCTTAGATACTGTGGACACCCTCTTTTCCTTCACATTCTCCATTCTCTTGGTATCCGTAACACAGCTCTATCGTGGATTTCGTCTTACCTCTCCCATCATACTTTGTGTCTCGTTAGCTAATACCTCCTCCTCTGTCGATCTCTCTGTGGGCCTACCTCAGGGGTCTGTCCTGGGACCTCAACTGTTTTCTCTTTACACACACTCTTTAGGTGACCTTATTACATATCTTGGGTTCAAATATCACCTCTATGCTGATGACACACAAATTAATCTTTCACCCCCCGACCTACAGCTGCTGTACAGACCAAAGTCTTTGAATGTTTCTCCGCTATATCACGATGGATGGCCCTCTGCTGACTCAAACTTAACTCCTCATAGCTCCTCATACTTCCTCCCAGGTTTGGCCCTACGGCCCCTTTCACCATTACTGTTGGCAGTACTATCATACACCCAGTATCACAAGGATGCTGCTTAGGTGTCACATTTGACTCCTCCGTCACATTCTCTTGCATTACCAATGTAGCTAAAAGATGTCAATTTGTCCTTGGTTACATTGCAAAGATTTGTCCTTTCCTCTGTCGTTCTACTGCTAAAACTCTACGGCTGCGTCCATAGTGTGAGCGATGGCGCGTGGCGCGTACAAAATGCAGCGGCCATAGTGTGCGCGATTTAGAGCAACCGTGTGGCAGAATTTTGATGACACACAGAATTTTGAGCCGACAAACTTTTTTGTTTTTTTTGCGCTTCACGCCGCGTCACGAGTGGTCTTCCTGCCTCTCAACTGTCTCCCCTACAATCTATCCTAAACACTATTGTTAGAATCACTTTACTCTCTCCTAAATCTATCTCGGCGTCTCTCCTGCTGAAATCCCTCTCCTGGCTTCAGATTTGCCATTAGGCCCTGGCCTAAGGCGGCAAAATTTGGGTGGCGGCAACATTTTGAGACGGCTTGCCGCCCTGCGCTTGCACTTTTGACGTTGGCCGCTTCTGCGCATGCAGCAATGGCCGCTTCTGCGCATGCAGCAATGGCCGCTTCAGTGCATGCCCTGCAACGTGATGTCCCGTTACCATGGGAACAGGAGGGCTGCATCAGGTGAGTGCCTAAAGGTGCCATTTTTTTTAATCCGCTACTGTCTTGACCGCTTACAGATGCACTTACCAGAACACTCTCCTGCCATCTCTGTAAGTGCTCCCTACTTACCACTTAGATTGTAAGCTCTTCAGAGCAGGGACTCCTTTTTGATTTTTTTTTTATGTTTTAAAGCGTTTCAGTTATGCGGTTTATTATTATGTCACGTGTATTACTGCAGTGAAGCGCTTTGTACATGAATGGTGCTACATGTGTAGCCATGTCTAAGATTGGTGTACATATCTTTCTCATGCTAGCAGTAAACCTGGTAAGTATGCAGGATTGCCAGTAGTCATCATGGAGGTTTGCCCTCAAACCCTGGTGAGGTGTCATATGTCCCCAAAGGAAGTGACAGCATGCAGTGTGTTCCCACTTAGTGGTACAGAGCATGTTTGTTCTCCGGGGGGTGATATAAGACACAGCACTGCCTAAAGTTAGAAGTTCAGTTTCCTGTTGTTGTGCTGCCTCTATTCAGTGAGAGGCACATGAAGGGTTGCAACAGTGTTGCAGTGCCTCCTTCTAGCTGTGAGTCAGTGAGCAGACGCAGCAGAGTTAGAGGAGCTGAGAGAGACAAAGCAGCTCAAGAGAGGAGCTTACAGCAGCCAGAGAAGCTGGGGAATCTCTCTGAGAGGATAGGTGGAAAGCAGCTCTATTAGAGAAGGGACCTTCCTAAGGGAGTGCTACAAACAGATGAGTGGCTGAGCTGTTAGCTGTGAGGGGCAGCTTGCCCATACCACCATCAATAAAGATGCCCTGTTTGAATATACCTCCACTGTGTGAGTGTGAAGTTACTCAGCAGTGGATGGCACCACCAAGAAGGAGTTCCTCACCAGGACCATCTCCCTGCGGAAGCACAGATCCTGATGAGGTGGAGGCGCTGCACTGGATATAGGTAGGACTCGCACACACTACCTCAGCTGCCTGTCTGGATGACATCCCCTAATACCATCAAGCGGGAGACTCAGGAGCCCTGTTGCCTACAGGTGCACCACCAGACACGAACATGTAATGGGGACTGGTTAGACCACCCGGGCCAATGTGAGATTGACCCCTTTGGGACGCACTTACAGAACACTCCCCTGCTCTCTCTGTAAATTCTCCCTACTTATCAATTAGATTGTAAGCTCTTCTGAACAGGAACTCCCCTTCCTTTTATGTATGAAGCACTTATTCCTGTTATGTCACGTGTGTTTCTGCTGTACATGGATGGCGCTATATAATTAAAGATATACATACATTGTGTGTGGCCGCTGATTAAATTACACAAAGCAGAAATAAAACAAGCGAATTATCAATTTAGGAGCTAAAAGCAGTGTCCATTCAAAAAGTAAGTTCAATGAATAAACGCCAGTACGTATCTTAAATCTAGATTGTACCACCCTATACAAATCTCAGTGCGCATCTCAGCACATTCCATGAGAGAAGATAAGAACACATTTTAGGGTTCACGATTCCAGCATGGAACAGGGTTGCAGATTTAATGTGGAACATCAACGTACAGTTGTAAACAGCAGAGGGCAGTCACTGTATTACAATAACTGTAGATATATACAAATTGGCACAGTATCACATTATTTTATAGTGCACAAATTGGTTATTGCTCTATTTATTGCACTTTTGCTCTTTTAGTGTTTGCACAGGTAATTTGGCGCTGTTCAAACATTTTGTTGTTGATTTATATATATATAACAAGCGCACTCCTAGTGTATTAAAGTTTCACAATTTATGTAGGACTGGATCCAGCGGAGCTTCTGGTGTGGATTCAGTGCCTCTCCCACAGTGTATGCAGGACCTGGAGACTCATTAAACCTCCGTGCACCGGATATGATGTTCGCCCCTGCACTCTGGCCCCTCCGTTCACAGGCGCTCCTCCTCCGGTTAGCTCAGCTCACAGCTCACTCACAATGTCTTGCGGTGTGAATCATCTGCTTGGGCTGACTTCCGATCAGCAGGCTATAAGTTCAAGTTCTAGTCTCTCCGTATGTGTGTGCAGTAAAAATAAGAGTTGCTGCACTTGCCACTCCAAACACCCTACTAGTTTCATCTGGGATGACGACGGGGGGGGGGGGGGGGGGGGTATGACGAAGTCATCCCAGACGAAATTGTAGGGTGTGTTTGGAGTGGCAAAAAAAGTGGCAAAAATACTGCACACAATGCTAAGATATGCGAGATCCCCCCAATACATATACAAAATAGGGAACAGCAAAATATATAAATGAACAATATTCAATGATGAACATAAAATGATAGTCAATGTGAACAAAAATGCACTTGGTGGTGCCAAATGATGCAGACTGCTGCTGGTGAGAGTCATGGAACAAGCATGGGTGCAATACAAAACCCCTCGTGATGGTCAAAAATCCTACGACCAGCTGATAGGCACCGATAGAATACAGGAAAGGGGATCAGGTATAAGGGGGTGCCGATGGGAGCCACAGTGCTCAATGAGCTCACCAAACCTCCGCTGGCTTCTGCTCTGGCAAGATGAATCCCCCTAATCCACTCATCCGATCCTGGGCGCTCACAATGATTCGTGCACGGGTTTCCGGGTATGACGTCACTTCCGGACGTGACGCGATGACGTAGGAACCCTTCCCGGCCGTGTAGTAAAATGTGTGCTCCTCCTCCACACCAACAGAGGAATAATGCAGATGCAATATTCTCACAGGGCGCAGGGTTCCCTGATGAAGCCAACTAGTTTGGTGAAATGCGTAGGAGGAGGAGCCAAGGGTCTGCGTTCCCATTTGCCACAGGGGAGTTCCATCACGCACTGCATGTGCACCCTGTGAGATTATCTGCATTATTCCTCTGTTGGTGTGGAACACACACTGCAGGGGAGGAAATTGACAAGAAGAGGAAGGTGTTTAGATTTTTTAAGTCAGAAGGGACGGAGACATCGTATCAGAATTATAAGGAATGTAACACAAATTGCTAAAAGGCAATCAAATTAGCAAAAATGGATAATGAAAAAAGGATCGCAATAGAAAGTAAGGTCAACCCTAAAATGTTCTTTAAGTACCTTAATAACAAAAAAATGAGAAAAGAAAATATAGGACCCTTTCCGTGTGAGATGGGTAGGCAGATTATTGGAGATAAGGAAAAAGCAGAGGTATTAAACAAATTCTTTGCCTCTGTGTTTACCAGGGAAGAATCAAGTTCAAGAAGTAGTGCCGCAGGAGGAAGCCACAACCTCCCTATTAATGAACAATTGGTTAACTGAGGAAGAAGTTCATAAGCGACGTGAAAAAATTAAAGTAAATAAGGCACCTGGCCCCGATGGCATACATCCAAGAGTTCTTAAGGAGTTAAGCTCAGTAATAGCCAAACCATAATATTTAATATTCAAGGACTCCATTTTCACAGGCTCAGTACCACAAGATTGGCGTAAAGCAGATGCTAGATCACAACCGGGGAATTACAGACCTGTAAGCCTGACTTCTATAGTGGGGAAACTACTTGAAGGCTTAATACGGGATAATATTCAGGAATACCTAATTTAAAACAAAATTATTTGTAATAGTCAGCATGGATTTATGAAGGATAGATCATGCCAAACTAACCTTATTTATTTCTTTGAGGAGGTAAGTAGGAATTTAGACCAGGGTAATACAGTTGATGTGGTCTACTTAGATTTTGCAAAGGCTTTTGATACGGTTTCACACAAGAGGTTGGTGTGTACAACATAAAGAAAATTGGACTCAGTAATAATATATGCACCTGGATTGAAAACTGGTTAAAGGACAGACAACAGAGGGTTGTCATAAATTGAACTTTTTCAGGTTGGGCTAAAGTCGTGAGTGGAGTACCTCAGGGATCGGTACTGGGACCCCTGCTTTTTAACTTGTTTATTAATGACCTTGAGGTTGGCATCGAGAGCAAAGTCTCCATCTTTGCTGATGATACTAAATTGTGTAAGGTAATAGAATCAGAGCAGGATGTTATTTCTTTTCAGAAGGACTTGGAGAGACTGGAAACGTGGGCAGGTAAATGGTAAATGAGGTTTAATACAGATAAATGTAAGGTTATGCATTTGGGATGCAAGAATAAAAAGGCGACTTACAAATTAAATGGAGATATATTGGGGGAATCCTTGATGGAGAAGGATTTAGGAGTGCTTGTAGACTGCCGGCTTAGCAATAGTGCCCAATGTCATGCAGTAGCTGCAAAGACAAACAAGATCTTATCTTGCATCAAACGGGCAATGGATGGAAGGGAAGTAAACATAATTATGCCCCTTTACAAAGCATTAGTAAGACCACACCTTGAATATGGAGTACAATTTTTGGCACCAATCCTAAGAAAAGACATTATGGAACTAGAGAGAGTGCAGAGAAGAGCCACCAATTTAATAAAGGGGATGGACAATATAATGAGGAGAGGCTAGCTAAATTAGATTCTTTTACATTAGAAAAGAGGCGTCACAGAGGGGATATGATAACTATATACAAATATATTCGGGGACAATACAAGGAGCTTTCAAAAGAATTATTCATCCCACGGGCAGTACAAAGGACTTTTGGGGGCATCCCTTAAGGTTGGAGGAAAGGAGATTTCACCAGCAACAAAGGAAAGGGTTCTTTACAGTAAGGGCAATTCAAATGTGGAATTCATTACCCATGGAGACTGTGATGGCAGATAAAATAGATTTGTTCAAAAAAAGGTTGGACATCTTTTTAGATAGGAATGGTATACAGGGATATACCAAATAAGTATACATTGGAAGGATGTTGATCCAGGGATTAATCCGATTGCCAATTCTTGGAGTCAGGAAGGAATTTATTTTTCCCCTTAATGTTTTGTTTGCCTTTCTCTGGATCAATAAGTATAGATATAGGATAAAGTATCTGTTGTCTAAATTTAGCATAGGGTGAACTTGATGGACTTATGTCTTTTTTCAACCTCATCTACTATGTAACTATGTCCTACTACTGGGTCCCGTTACCATGATGCCACAATGTCAAATGGTGGGGCATTGCCATGACAACGTGACACCACATGACACGCTATGTCACGTGACATCACAACGTCATGACACTGAGGAGGAGATGCCATGCTGGACAAGGTAAAATACCCCACACGTGTGCCTGCACCGAGCCACGCAAAACTCCAAGCCGGCCCTGATCACAACACACACACAATCACAACACATACACAATCACAAAACACACAATCATTTAGCTGGAGGGGAAGGGGGTGAAGGGTAGCATTGGTCCCGAGCTGCTCCAGACTGGGGTGTGGAAACAGGCAGGGGGAGGAGGGATTGTCTCTGCGCAGAGGGCAAGGAACTTGAGCCTGACTCCTAGTCCTGGCCGTGCCCTCTTGTGGCATGGTCGTTACGCCACTAATACAACAAGTTATTTCAAAGTATATAAATGATTGGGTGAATGAGCATTAGCACAACCCTGCAACCATACACATTTCCTCTTGAATTGACAAGTGAATGAGGGTGTGCAGGTTATTAAACAATAGCTGAAGGCCCCACTTTGCATATACATGTATTATTGTTTCAATACCCATCTAATACATTTACAACACACCTTCTAGCCCTTGAGTCCTGATTCTGTAGATTCTGTATACTGTTAAGAGTTATCAGTAAAAAAATATACTATGCACAATATATAGTACTTGCTTTGGGGGCTAATTAGCAAGTTGTAGATACTGTACAATGATGTTATGTTATCAGAAACATGCGATAAGGTAAAGGAATGGTTAGCAACAGTTTAGTAAGTGAAAAGGCCATAAGATGCCTTATGATCTCGCCTGCCCTTAAAGCGTTAAATACAGAGCAGTGCTGCAGTGTGACCTATCGGTTCCATGTGTAAATCCAGTAAATGTTGGAGACACTTTCACCTCTACATCCTCTATCTCTCTTCCCCTTTTCTTCTTTATTGCCTGCAGACCGTTATTACTAATTTGATTAAAACATTCTACTTTCCTCTTTTCAGTTCCGTGCTTTTTATTTTCTTACGTTCTATTTTCTCCTCTCTCGGTAACGTTTCAGCGTGTGGTTATTGTTGTGTACGGAGGTGCGACACATTAAATCAGACACACTGGGAATGATGTGTTGTTTCCCCCCCCCCTTTGAACTGTGTGCGCTAGTCTTTATCCCTGTTTCCTTCAGCATATTATCAGTGTCTGCAGCCTGACCGGAATCAGTTTGTGCCACCATGCTCCTGCAGAACTTCTCAAAGCACATAGCATTTTCCAACGTGGATTTCTGGTTCTTCTGTAAATTAGCTACGTTTGTTTAACCCTTTTGCTACCAGAGAGGCCCACAATACACTCCTATGCAATGCCCCTCTGGCTTCCGAAGCGTCAAGCCGCCTAACAGACCTCATGTTTTTCTTGTGCCTTGTTGATTTTATTATTTTGCAGTTTTTTTTCCCATTTCAACAGTGTTGCAGAGAACATATTTCAGTCAGTGCTGGATATAAAAGTAATTTATGTATAATCGTTATTTATATATTTATTTATAGCTGTATTTATGTAGCGCCCCCTAGTGTACTCAGCACTTTACAAAGACAATGCAGAACAGGGAATTATAATCCAATAAGAGCAACAAAGTCAGCCAATAGGAAAGGAAATCCCTGTCCCGGAGAGCTTACAATTCAAGTAATGCCAAGTAGAGCAGAAAATGCTTGCTGCTTATTAAACAGCATACCGAAGTAGCGCTATGGTTGGTCGCTTGCCTGCGAGCATGGGCAGTGCAATGCCTTGACGGTCTGCTGTGCACCGCCTAGCAGTTGGTAATGGCCCATCAGGATTAGCACAACGGGGGTCCCTGCGTCTGAATGGGACTCGCACTGTATGAGTCCTTCTGGGCTGCTCCTGTCTGTCATAAGCACTAAGGCTGGGCCCATGGAGACCACTCGCGTTGGACCGCTGTGCGTGATGTCACCCGCTTTTAAGCTCCAGTGATCGGTGGCCAGGGTAGACGCGACGTGGTGGCGTGACGTCACAGAGCTGGTTCGCCCCCATTGGGTGAATCGCTCACGTGACCTGGCCGTCACACCGGGGATTTAGATTGAACTGATTCCTCATGCACCGCACGCCTCCTTGCGCTGCCGCACGCGCGGTCTATGGCTGCGAACATTGCCTTAAGGCATTGTGATCGCGCGCGCGCGCCTCCTCACCATCTCCCCGACCATGGTCACGGCCTAAGAGTGAGACTGAATCAGTCGCTCTACCTGCGCGCCTCTAATAGGTGATAGCACAGCACAGTATTGAAGCAGGGGGTTTCCGAAGCTGAATCACATTCATTTGGTACCCCCTGCTTCCCGATTCACATGCCCCGTTATGGGGCCTGTAACTCGGGAAGCAGGGGGTCCCCGGATCTGAAATGAATGTGATCCAGCTCCGGAGACCCCCTGCTTCAATACTGTGTTATTAAAATAAATGTGCGATCGCCTATTGAGGCGCGCAGGGAGAGTGACTGATTCAGCCTCACTCAGTGCGTGTCTCTGACAGGCAGGAGCAGCCCGGTAAGATTCACACAGCGAGAGTCCCATTCAGATGCAGGAACCCCGCTGTGTTAATCCCGACGGGCCATTAAGTCTCCTTACTGAGAGCACAAGCACACGCGAGCACAGATGGAAAAAACACGGTGCCGCCGCTGATTTAGGGGTGGCAGCGCGACCAACCATAGTGCTGCATCTGTATCCACATTTGTTCATTCAGTTTTTTTGTAGACATATACATTATGTACATTCTGTCACAAGTCCTTTTCAACATTGGATCTCGTCACATGGCTGTCCAATGCTGAAGATGGATGTAAATCTAATATACTGTACACGCCTTTCTTAGTAGGCAGATGTACATTACATGGTTCTGCCATCACTGCTCCATTAGTATTTTGTTTCCGATGTTACCACTGGTTAGTAAATAAGGCCTGTGGTGTGGCGTGAGGAGCACCATGTGGTCTATGGTGCATTCAAGTGAAACCGATGTTAACATTAAATCAAGCTCCAAGATCTCCCGAGCTTTGCAAATTCTGGCCTAACAAACCAATGATAGGTGGCCTTATCACTCACTAATAATCTTTGCTTGGACAAAATATCACACCCGTCATAATACAGCCATACTGTAGAACAATCAAATAAAAAAGAATACAGATGCATAAAACAGCATTAAGGTACTTTTATTAGGAATTTTAATGAGCATCTTTTGCAAAGTTTTGATACTTTCGATATGGTTCTCCATATCAATGGTTTTTATCTCTAAAAAGGGATAGAAATATATCCTGCATACTAGTAATTTGAAGTTCTGTTTTGTATTTTTGTGGATGTGAATCCTTAATACTAAAGACTTTAATATTATTAACACTTTTATCAGCTGCTGGAATGTTGCTTGTGACTGTAAAACAATGCAGAAGACACAAGTTGAGTTACAATAGCACAATACCTAAACAGGTTACAGATGGAGCAGACGTTATTGCAGACGTTATTGCACTCGTTAATGTGATATGATGTATTAACGCTAGCGCAATGTTTAACACAAGCGTTATCGCATCGCCATTAAAAAACAATGGTAGCTTGCCAGATAACACATTTTTCCATTACCGCAGACCGTTATTTTGACGTTTTGTTTAATTAACGCATGTGTTAATGGGTGCAATAAGTTCTGCTACATCTTTATAAGAATAAAACGGGTGAACACAAATGCGCAGATTAAAAAAAACTTTTAAAATGGGCAAAATGAGATATAAATAATATAACTAAATGCAATTCAATGTCCATGGTGCACTTGTACCCCTTTGCATCTAAGATGCGAGGAGAGGAAGAGAGAGTCAGCCTGGGAATGGATCTCTGCACTTACAGAATAATTGTGGTCAGCCAGTGTCAGGGGAAATTTGGACCACAGACCCTGATCTGCAGATCCTCACTGCTTTCTGGAGCGGTGAAACTATAGAACCGCTGACAACTGCGTTCTTGGGGTATAAAAATATGAAAATATTCTATATAGCAATCATTTCTAATTTGCAAATGTTAGCATATTTTGTTTCTTGTTTCTATGTCTGTGTTGATTTTATTTCATGATTTTATAAAAATGTTATTACTTGCATGTTTTATAAAGAATAAAGAAGTGCAAAATTTCTGACCAGCTTTCCCAAATAAACGTGTTGCCATGCATTAAAAGTCAATGTGCAAAGTCACGTGTCGCATGCAAGGTCATTTGGCCCTTTTTGTAACGCCATTTTTGCTAGATTCTCTCAAAATTCTGGCGAAATGCCAAGAAAATTCTGGCGAAATTGGTGACGTTTCTAGTAAATGTGAGCTTACGTGAAACATGTTACAAAGCGAAATAAAATTAATTTGCACATCTCTAATAATTAATAATTTTCCTTATGCAACTAGCTCCTAAAGTATGTTGGCTTAAAATAAAATTGCTTCTGTGCTTTAATGCAAATTCAGTACTTGAATAGTGATGTTACTGTGGCCATCTGTATGAAAACCCTATAGGTTATTGCCATGCAATGCTTCACTAACTGCTAAGGTAACCAAGGTGTTAACCTCTTCCACTAGCTATGTATGTGCCTAGGTGGCAGCGGAGTTTTGAAATCCACCGCTGGCCTCTGGTTTTCCTTGGTAACCACAGGCATGAAACAGGTTAATGTTGTTTCTGTAATAGATATTACAGAAGTCTATGATAGAAATATTATTCCCATGCGGTAATTTACATATTATTAACGGTCTCGTTAATTCCCGTATTGCGACTTTGGGGTTAAATAGCTCAACCGGTAAATTATTACCGCAATGTTGATGGATGCCGCCTAAAAATAAGACCCGTTATTTATTTATTTTTTGTGTGTGCGATATTGTAAAAGAGCGTTTGCATAATAAAAATGATCTTAGTCATGAATAACAATAAGCTGTTGAAACTAGCCTGCTCTTAATTGCAACAAATAACTGAGGATACTCAACTATGCAAGAATTTTATTTTTTTTACATTTATGTGCAAATTACTATAGAATCAAAAGGATTTGGCTCTATCATTACTCTTAAACGAATTACACCATTATCAAATGCTGTTTTTGGGAAGTGGAGAGTAGCTTTAAATTCTGACATGTACTGAACATCCTTGCTAAAAGTGACCCTGAGAACCAAACATCCTCTGCTAATTACTAATGGTCATTTACATGATACTAATACAGACCTTTTATGTACTGTAATAAAATATATATAAAGTCAGAAAAAAATAAAAAACACAAAATAAATCTAGTTTTCTCTTACACCGCCCTCCAGTCACTGTCTCCTTCTCTACTCCCCCTTGACTCTCGTCACCGCTTTCTCTCTATTTAGGGTGACCAGATTTTGAAAATGAAAAACCGGGACATTTTTTTTTTTTACTTAACAGTTTATTTATTGTAGTACACTTATACTTACTACCATTAGTCCTTGTTACATAGTTGTGTGTGTGTGTGTGTTGACCTCACTAATCGAACAAAAAAAACCCAGATGTGAATGATTCTGAACCCCTTAACCAGTGTCAGGACGCCGCCTCTTCACCATTTCTAAAGCAGCAATCCCGCCTGGGATCTTACCTGATCCGCAGTCCCTCAAGGTACTATACTGGAGGGGAGGTGTTCCTTACCTGTCTTCCGAGGTCTCCCGTGTGAAACTTGAGTCAGATCTGGAAGAAAGAAGGGTAGGTTACTTCGGTGTAGGTATACGGCAGTTAAGATAAGACAGGGAGGGTGAGAGAGACAGAGAGAGAGAGAGGGTGAGAGAGACCGAGACAGAGAGAGATAGAGAGAGGGTGAGAGAGAGACAGAGAGAGAGACAGAGAGTGGGTGAGAGAGACAGAGAGTGGGTGAGAGAGACAGAGAGTGGGTGAGAGAGACAGAGAGTGGGTGAGAGAGACAGAGAGTGGGTGAGAGAGACAGAGAGTGGGTGAGAGAGACAGAGAGTGGATGAGAGAGACAGAGAGTGGGTGAGAGAGACAGAGAGTGGGTGAGAGAGACAGAGAGTGGGTGAGAGAGACAGAGAGTGGGTGAGAGAGACAGAGAGTGGGTGAGAGAGACAGAGAGTGGGTGAGAGAGACAGAGAGTGGGTGAGAGAGACAGAGAGTGGGTGAGAGAGACAGAGTGGGTGAGAGAGACAGAGTGAGGGAGAGGGACAGAGAGAGGGAGAGGGACAGAGAGAGGGAGAGGGACAGAGAGAGGGAGAGGGACAGAGAGAGGGAGAGGGACAGAGAGAGAGAGGGAGAGGGACAGAGAGAGAGAGGGAGAGGGACAGAGAGAGAGAGGGAGAGGGACAGAGAGGGAGAGGGACAGAGAGAGGGACAGAGAGAGGGAGAGTGACAGAGAGAGGGAGAGTGACAGAGAGAGGGAGAGGGACAGAGAGAGGGAGAGGGACAGAGAGAGGGAGAGGGACAGAGAGAGAGAGGGAGAGGGACAGAGAGAGAGAGGGAGAGGGACAGAGAGAGAGAGGGAGAGGGACAGAGAGAGAGAGGGACAGAGAGAGAGAGGGAGAGGGACAGAGAGAGAGGGAGAGGGACAGAGAGAGGGAGAGGGACAGAGAGAGGGAGAGGGACAGAGAGAGGGAGAGGGACAGAGAGAGGGAGAGGGACAGAGAGAGGGAGAGGGACAGAGAGAGGGAGAGGGACAGAGAGAGGGAGAGGGACAGAGAGAGGGAGAGGGACAGAGAGAGGGAGAGGGACAGAGAGAGGGAGAGGGACAGAGAGAGGGACAGAGAGAGGGAGAGGGACAGAGAGAGGGAGAGGGACACACACACTGGTACACACACACACACACTGGTACACACACACACACACTGGTACACACACACACACACTGGTACACACACACACTGGTACACACACACTGGTACACACACACACACTGGTACACACACACACACACACTGGTACACACACACACACACACACACACACACACACACTGCTACACACACTGCTACACACACACTGGTACACACACACTGGTACACACACACTGGTACACACACACACACTGGTACACACACACACACTGGTACACACACACTGGTACACACACACACACTGGTACACACACACACACACACACTGGTACACACACACACACTGGTACACACACACACACTGGTACACACACACACTGGTACACACACACACTGGTACACACACACACTGGTACACACACACACACTGGTACACACACACACACTGGTACACACACACACACTGGTACACACACACACACTGGTACACACACACACACTGGTACACACACACACACACACTGGTACACACACACACTGGTACACACACACACTGGTACACACACACTAGTACACACACTGGTACACACACACTAGTACACACACACACACACTGGTACACACACACACACACTGGTACACACACACACACACACTGGTACACACACACACTGGTACACACACACACACACACACACTGGTACACACACACTGGTACACACACACACACACACACACTGGTACACACACACACACACACACTGGTACACACACACACACACTGGTACACACACACACACACACACACTGGTACACACACACACACTGGTACACACACACACAGACACTGGTACACACACACACACACACACACACACACAGACACAGACACTGGTACACACACACACACACACACACACACACAGACTGGAGTACAGACAGAGGCAGCCACGAGCAGGTGGCTCTCCGCCTCCCCCTGCACCCACCCCCGCGCCCATCTCCCGCACCTGGGGGGGGGGGGAGGATAGGAGCGCCGGGACGCAAAGGTAAACTGCCGCCCCCCCTCCCCCGGAGGGCAGCCACGGGTTCCCGGGGCAGAATGGGGGAACACCGCGCAGCCACCACTGCCAGCCCCCGCGCCCATCTCCCGAACCAAGGGGACAGGGGGGGGGAGGGAGCGCCAGGACAGGAGGCAAATGATCAAAAACCCACCTCCTATCCCCCCGGGCGGGCAGAGGGGGGGGAGACACCGCGCAGAAGAGCCAGGAGCCGCGGGCAGAGACACACACCACGTGTGCTCTGCCGCAGGAAGCGGAAGCCCCGCCCCCAGGCGGTTGGTCCTGCCTCCTGCCCACCGCCCCCAGTCACGCTGGCCCTGCCCACCGCCCCCAGTCACGCTGGCCCTGCCCACCGCCCCCAGTCACGCTGGCCCTGCCCACCGCCCCCAGTCACGCTGGCCTTAAACCCCCACCCCACGGCGCCCTTACATCCATTCTACATGCCGGTCCTTGGTGAAGGATGATGCCGGGGGGCGGGGCTTAATGCCGGGATGCTGGGGATTGGCCAACAAGGTAGGAAACTGCCGGGGAGGGGAGGCATTAAAAAAAAAATACTTACCAGCCGGGCTGCTGCAGTCTCCTCCTCCGCGCCGCCGCCGCCGCAGACTCGCGCACAGCGCACAGCGCACCGCAGCTAATTACTCGCGCACCGCCGGCGACAAAAAAAAAAAAAAAAACGGGGACACATTGAGGAATATCCGGGACATTTCCGGTACACACAGAAAACCGGTACAGCTCCCGAAAAAACGGGACTGTACCGGCAAAAGGGGGACGGGTGGTCACCCTATCTCTATTCCACTTTCTGTCTCTGTCTCTCTCTGTCTCCTATCCTCACATTCAATTCCTTGTCTCCTCACACTCAATGCCCCCACCTCACACAATTTCCCAGACACACTCAACCTCCCCCCCTCTCAATAGACAACACACCCCCCCACACACACTTTTACCTTGGGGGTGTATAGTCCTGCTTCGCTGCTCCTGTCCTGGCTGCTTGGGTGTCAGAAATGCAAAGCTCAGCTGGCGGGTGGAAGTTGGCGCTGACCAGGGAAACGGGCAGGGAGAGGAGGAATTGAGGGCTCTGCAGCAATCAGAGGCCCCATTGCCAGCAGCCTGGTCACCACAGGGGCAAAGTAAGGCTACGCTTATAGCGACGGTGACGTCAGGCTGCAGTTGCTGGAAAAATCAAATTGAGATGACTTCCAGCGATCGCAACCAAGCCGTTGCTCCGTCGCGTGTATTGCATAGTTATACTTTGATTTTTGTTTGCAATCTGCATTATTTCTTTTGCAGTTTCCTCCATTCTGCATGGAAATATTGAGCTAAGTATCACAGTCATCACTGAAAATATTTGCTAGCGAATGGGTGATTAGTTGATAATTTTTGTCAAAGAATTCTAAGTGAATAGAGCGATAAATAAAAAACAATATCAATCTGACGCAGATTCTTTAACAGCCAAGGTTATTAGTGATATAATAATAATGCTCTGGATTACACAGGACCTCTTTGTTCATCAGGTGATACTATTAAACTGTATGGATTAGGGAAAACATACCAAATTGAAGGAAGTTTGTATACTACAGAAATTGTTTCCTATTGTAGTGTGAATTACCCAATTGGCAGTAAATTGGCTGACTGCCATCCCAAAGTGTTGTCGCTTTGCCGGCATTGCGTTAAATATCAATCATCCTCGATGAATTTAACTGCATTACTTCAAACAAAGGTAATAAAAGTTGAGGATAGCAATGGAAAGAAGTTTTAAACTCAGGAAATGTGTATAACATATATGTTCAGATGAGATCAAGGCATCTGGAAGTTCAGTATTCACTGCATTTAAGTATTATACAACACAATGTGATGGTGACTAAATTGAGTGTTCCTAGTGCTCAATGTACTTAATGGCAACTGTGTTATCTATATAGTCACATTTCATAAATAATTTCTAGTTTGAAACTATCAGTAGGACAATATAGGAATTACAGAAACATAATAAATACAGCGAGAAAACACAAATGTACTTACCATTATTCTTGGCCACCGAAAAAAGCAACTTGTTAAGAAGGGCGAAGAATTCCTGTTTCTATTAAATTATTTATGAGCACCAAGCTTCTGTTTGATAGCCTTGTGCACTCTGTGCTGCTCGTTATTTTGTATGGTTTTTTTTTTTTTTTTAGGGGTTTAGGTATTTTTTTTTTGGAATTAACCCCTTCGGTGCCTGTGGGTATCCCTTAGTAACCACAGGCATCAAACAAGGTAATTATTTTGATCATAGGTCTCCATAATAATAGATATTACAGAAGCCTATGATAGAAATATTATCGCGATGCGGTTATTAACCCCTTATTAACAGCCACATTCATTCCTGCATCACGAGTTTGGCCAAAATATTGCCCCCGGTAAAATTTACTACAATCTTAATGAATACCAACTTAAAATTGTGTTAATAACAGCCGCACAGGTGTGATATTAACTCCAGTTGATCAGAGTTTGATGTAACCGAGCCTCGGTGAGAAGCAGAGCTCAAAAATATACTCTGAGTGTTACTGTGCAACCCATCAGCTGGTTTAGCTCACACTTCTAGAGCTACTGTCCTGAATAACAGAGGTTGTGTATGGGTTCTAATCACCCATAGTCTGACACCATACCCCATTTCTCATAAGATGCCTTAGACTTGTCCACCCAATATCACCTGTTGTGGTCTGGCTGCGGGAAGCCATCAAAATCACTTCCTACAGTTTGTAGAGTCTTATTTATTTTAACTTCAGTTCGGTGTGTGTCTGGCAGGTGGCACAGTGAATAATTTTAATATTGAAAAGGCGCACTTAACAGTACAAATAATGTTTTTACACCCAATTTTTTTTGTTTTGTGTTATATATATATATGTAACCCATCTACTCCCCCCCCCCGGTCGCAGATCGGACCCCTAGGGTGTACTGAGGGTGGATTACATATGTCTGGGTGGTGCATACCTGCTGGCAACAGGAGAGCCTGAGTCTCCCGCGATGGTATGGGGGACAACAGGGACAGGTTTCTGGGGTTCTTGCCTCCATTTCTTAGTGGTGATACAGCGCCTCCATCTCTGGCAAGCCCTATCAGGGTAGGGTGAAATCCTTCCAGAGAACCCCTCGATGGGGCGAGAGATTTCAGTCTCACTCAAGTCTTTTATAAAAGTAGTAGCAGCAGCTCTTTATTGTCCACAGCATCACACAGCAGCAACAGTCAGGTACAGCAGATCTTCTCTCTCCAGACTGTACCCCTTCAGGATTGGCTGTCTGGGACTCTGTTCCCCTGCCACCACCCCAAGTCACAGGCACTCAGAGTGGGGCTAGCTCTTCCCTCACCCCCTAAGCAGGGTGAGGGGCACTGGTCCACCTATTGCTAACTAGGCCCTACTCCTCAGGCACCTAGCTAGCTCACACACTATATTACTGCTCAGGTCTAAACCCAGGACAGAACTGCTTGTCACTGACAGGAACAGGCAAGACTAACTTTAGACAGCCCTGCCCCTCATGATGTCAGCAGACCCCTCCCCTGTGTCTCTTGCCTTAGACACAGAGTCAGGTGGCCTACCTTCACCACTCAAGGCAGGGCTTGAGGTGGGGGAAACCCATGATAACTACTGGCAGCCTGCCCTTAGCAGGACTTACACCAGTAGGAGGAAAGACATATACCCCAATTTCTTACCAGGGCTACATATATATAAAATATGGATGTTTCAGAATCATTAGCTTGTAGTGTGTTTTTCAATCTTAAGTGCTCTGTTTCAGTTTTTCTCACAGATGGTTTCTTTTTGATGGAGAGCAAACATGTGTCTTGAGTTTTGATGCATTTGAATGCAAGGCAACACCCGCGGATGGATTGACCAAGCCATCTGAGCTTTCCCCACTGGCTCTAGGGTTCGGATTATGTATGGAACCTACCGTGAGCATATGACTGCGCTAGGAATCACAGTTTCGTGCGCAAGTGTAGTAGCTGCCAAAAACAGCTATGGAAACCTCAGGAGTCCAATCCTATGCGTTTCACCTCTAGGCTTCCTCAGGGGCCGACCCATCCGCAGGCGCTGCCCGAACAGAACCCCGACCGGCGCAGAGAATCTAGATCGCCTGATCGATCTGACCCCCTCCCCCATCCGAAAATATGTATACGGAATTAGATAACTTGATTAAGCACATTATACCAGCAGCCAAGATTGCAATTGCTTGCAACTCGGAACATAATAATCTGTGGATTAGGGCAGTTAAAACCAAGAGTCTCTCGTCTGCTGATAACTTTAACAATGCTGGGTGTTTTGGTTCTAATTAGGTTTAAGATCGAGGCCCTACCTTTAGGGAGTTATGCACTATACAAGATATAAATGAGCTCTTGAAGGAACAGGGAGATTATCCCTAAACCCTTCAAATTCCAAGCTTTAGTAATTGGAAATCAAATTTAAAGGGTAAATCTATTTTTTATACCCTATATGCTAAGGGTCATTTTCTGACCACCTTTGAAAATCTGGTGATCAGAGACTTACACTCGTTAGCCGAGTGTTTTTCCTTTTCGTATGTAGTGCAGGACAACTTAAACCAAAAAGAGAGAATGGCGATTAAGATACTGCAGGATAACCAATATAGTTATTAAGAATGCAGATAAAAGGGGTGTGGTGGTAGTTCAGAGTAGGGCTAGCTTTCTCAGGGAAGCTTATCACCTACTTGGGGATGCTACCATCTACTCTGAGCTACCTGGCGACCCCACTGATGCTTTTCTAAAAACCTATCTAGAACTGATTGAATTGGGAAAAGTTACAAATGTCTTGAATAAGGACTAAATTAAATTCCTTATTAATCCCTGTCCAATTATTCCAGCTTTCTACCATCTCCCAAAGATCCATAAGACATTGGTTGACACACTTGGTCGGCCAATAGTCTCGCCTATTGGATCTTTGGGAGATGGGCTGACACAATATATTGATTGCTATTCCCAGCCCTTTGTCAGAGACCTCCCATCTTTTATTTTAGATTCAGGGGATATCATTACCCATTTGAGAGAGGCCAAGTGGGGGTTACAGTCCATGTAGGTAATCCTTGATGTCACCCCTCTCTATTCAATCATGAAGCATGACCTTGGGCTGGCAGCGATTCACTATTTTTTGGAGGGTCCAGATAATAATGAATTGAACACCACTTTCATAATAGATGCTATATTATTTTTACTCACGCACTATTTTTTGTTTGATCACAAATTTTACTTACAACAACAAGGCACAGCAATGGGTACATGTTTTGCCCCATTATATGCAAACTTGTTTATGGGGTGCTGGAAAGCACAATTTATCTTTGGGAGCACAAACCCATTTAGAAAGCAGATCACCTTCTATAAAATATTTATTGATGATTTAATTTTGATTTGGGAAGGTGATTTATCAACATTTCACTTGTTTTTTGATTACATTAATCAAAATTCTTTTAATTTAAAATTCACTTTTAATTTCAATCACCATCATTTACGCTATCTGGATCTTCTTCTTTATGTGTACAGGAATAAAAATTTCCAAACTGATGTTTTCAGAAAACCGAACTCGAGAAATATGTTCTTGAGAGCGGACAGCTGCCACCCCAAGGCTTTAATTAAGGGTATTCCCAAAGGCCAATTCCTCAGGCTTAGAAGGAATTGTTCGACTCAAGACGATTTCATCCGACAGTCTGGGGAATTGTGCAACCATTTTCTCCACAGAGGTTATAAGCGGGCAGATATACAAGTGACCTTTGAAGAGTTTCTTTCCATTGATAGACACTCATTATTCAGCCCAAGAGGAGGAAGCTCTCTGACAGGATTAAAAGGTAAGAATATTAAGAAAAAGGACAAACGAAAAAATTGGTATTCAAATGCTACAAGTGACAGATGGAAGCAGGAAGACATTTTAGTGGACAGTGATGAGATCCCTATATTCAGTGCTTGACAAATCAGATAAAAATCTACTCGCTGAACCAAAAAATCTACTCGCCACCTAGCCCCGCCCCATCTTTTTAAAAATGGAATAAATTCCTAATAAAAATTGAGCGTGTGACTAGTCTGGGCAGGTGGGTGACTGACTGACTGGGTGAGTGGGTGACTGACTGGGTGGGTGAGTGTGTTACTGACTGACTGGGTGGGTGACTGACTGACTGGGTGACTGACTTGGTGACTGACTGGGTGACTGACTGACTGGGTGGGTGACTGACTGGGTGACTGACTGGGTGACTGACTGGGTGGGTGACTGACTGGGTGACTGACGAGGTGGGTGACTGACGAGGTGGGTGAGTGACTGGGTGGATGGGTGACTGACTGGGTGACTTGTTGGGTGACTGTGTGGGTGACTGGGTGGGTGGGTGACTTTTCACTTAGGTGGGTGGGTGACTGGGTTGCCAAGAGAGGCACTGCATGTGCCAGCACCCGCTGCTCTAGCGCACCCCTCCTTTCTGCTATGTGGCAGTGCCCAAGAAGACTAGTAAAGGAGAAAATTTAAAGTTTGAAGAACCGCCACTTTCCTCCCCCCCGTTCCGTCTTACAGGGGTACAGGCGGTGATGAGGAGGGACAGGCGGCAGTGATGATGGACAGGCGGCGGTGCGGTGGGACAGGCGATGGTGAGGAGGGACAGGCGGCGGTGCGGTGGGACAGGCGACGGTGAGGAGGGACAGGCGGCGGCGCGGTGAGACAGGCGGCGGTGCGGTGGGAGAGGCGACGGTGAGGAGGAATAGGCGGTGGTGTGACTGGCGGAGCACGAGTGCGAGGGGGGGAGGGAGGATGCCTCGGCCAATCAGGGGGTTGGGTTTCCAAGCTATAGGCGCGCAACAGTACCAAATTGCAGGGAAATAGGCATAAAAAAGCGCAACTTGGGATGAGATTGCAACTGTTGCTGTAATAAAGTAACCTGTTTAACCACAATTGAGGATAGATAAAGGCAGGTCACTTGATACACACACACACACACACAAACACACACACACATCATTCGGGATAACTGCTGCTTCAAAACAACACAGAGTACTGCAATTATTCGGTTAGCTAAGATTGAACAACATAGAAATGGAATCTATTCATTATACCACAAACACAGGCTCAAGATGTGTGCCTCTAAAATGACAGATAACACATTTTCTTTGTGATGACGCTGTTTACATTGAAAAAGCAAATGGAATTACTCAAATATGTCCCTATACAGCTCACAAGCTTAATGCAAAAATTTGAAAATAATGTTAAACCACTTTTCCACATACAGTAGTAATGTTGCAAACAATGAATTGAATAGTCCACAGTATATTGTATATAACAGTACAGCCCCAAATAGCCAAATAGTCGAGAATTAATTATAGATGCTGACTTCCTCTAATGTCCTATAGCTATATACATAAAATAGTATAGAAAAAAAGGGTTTCTATGTTGTTACTTACTGCTGTATATTAAAAAACAGATATAATTACAGATTGCAATTACTTCAGGTTCAGAATACCACTTTTAGAATAGATTGTTTTTTTGTTTTAATGAATTTCAAGGAACTGCAATCACAAAATGCAGCTCTGTATTATATCAGAATAAGTCACTCAGATCCACAAAAGGGTGCTAAGATTTGGGACGCTTTTACTCCGATTCATATCAATGAGATATAATGGGAGACGAAGCTCGGCACCCTTTTGTGGATCTGGCTCTCAGGATGTGGCTCTGCAATTGTTGGGAGCCTAGTAACCTTTTTTTTTTTTTGCAGTGATGCATTAATATATCAATATATATTACTTTTCTATTACATGATAAGTGCTAGATAAACAGTACATTTTCTATAAATATCTGCTTGTACAATATGGTGCTGAAATGTATCTGTGTGACAACATCAGCCCCGTTTCTCCAGGTTGTTAACCCACGGACGATACACAGGCATTGCCCACGCGAAAGGAAAGTGATTATATAATCAGTGAACTCATTGCCAGAGAGCCGGCAGCATATTGCCCTTTGACATTTACATGGGGTTCATACAACCTGAAGTTACAGTGTCTGCCTTTCTGCGTTTCATAATTATTTACAAAGGTTTTATTGGCGCAACCCAATCAATAGAGATAGGTGCAAAGCTGCCATGGAAAGCAAAGTGACACTGGCCAATAATGCAAAAATAAAAAGCTGAACACCAGATCCACTGAAACAGGTAAAACACTGATTTTATATTCAATTATCGTCATAATTTGGGGTGCAGGATTTTTTTTGTGTGTACTGTATTTAATGAGATATGGTGCCACTTCCTTTAATTGGCTGGCGTTGCCTGTTTTTCAGTGGCCCATTGTAATTTATTGCCCAGCAGCTCATTTAAGCTTGTATTTCTGTGCTTGAAATATAAGTAATCAGGAACAGAGAGTCCAAAATTTGCAGCGCACAAGCTCAGCACTTCTCCTTTGTCGTCTTCTTCCTCTTTGTGGCTTCTCTTGGTCCTGCCTTCAGCACCTTCTTTATATAATAGATCCTTCTTCTCCTCACTGTATGCCTTCCTCAAGGGACTTGGATGCTCATTAGCCCGACTTTCTGGCAGGTACCGAATGTCATGCTGGTATACTCCAGGGCTGCTGCATCCTTCATCTTCCTCCTCCTGAGAGGAGCTGCCCTTCACACTCTCCCCATCTGAATGGCGGGAGGCCTCTTGAACTCTCCTCTTCTTAGAGAGGTCAAAAGGTTCTTTCTGCTCCATACTGCGCAGTACAATAGAGTGGGGAAGGCCTCTCCTCCCTCTACCCAAGCCTAGATACAGGGTAGAAAAACAATGCCTGTGAATCATGGAGACTTTCTAAACCTAACATTATTTGGAATAATATTCTATCTATTTTCAAACGTAAAATGATGAAATACTGTATGTGAAATTCCTTAGTTATGATTTTTTAAATGTACAATTCACATGTATCAGACACTTCCATAACTATTGCAAACCTGTGAAAATTACACAAACGGGGTGTTATATTTATTAACATAATGCGTTGTTAATGTTTGTTTTTTATATTCACCATCTTTTAGAAATGAAACGTTCAAAAGGTAAAAGCTACAGTATATAGGCGTTTTATGCAGATGCATCGTCTATGGATCAAGAAACATAAAACAAAGTGCAGGACCTCTCATAGTATTGTAAAATATAAAAATGTATCGGCCATGAAAAGATGGTAAGATATGCATGTACAAAACAACAGATATGTTGCAGCATTTGTGATATAATAACCTGAGTACTGGATGGTCCAAAGGATCCTTCTCATCTGGGCATCCTCCCAGGTGGTTTAGGCGTCTGTCTCACAGCCCTGAGTTCGTCAGTCCGGTCGGTGGTACACACACGCGGGGCACAGCGTCCTCTACCGTTCAGCACCGTAACCTGGGAGCCGTCCGACTGGAGGAGCAGTGGCCATCCAGCACTCGGGCTATTCTACCACAAGTGCTCTCACATATCTGCCGTTTTGTACGTGCATATCTTACC
Organism: Ascaphus truei; assembly: GCF_040206685.1. Lineage (NCBI taxonomy): Eukaryota > Metazoa > Chordata > Amphibia > Anura > Ascaphidae > Ascaphus > Ascaphus truei. Next base: position 93,475,936 of record NC_134483.1, on the reverse strand, counting down.
CTCTTTCCATTGCCAATACAGTTTTATATTTTACTATACTATGAGAGGTACTGCGCTTTCTTTTATGTTTCTTACTTACTAGATGGTGATGCCCTGACATCTCCTATTGATACAGCAGCAGACCCTCGGATTCTCATAGGGAAGATTTGTATTTTCCGACACCTACTGGTGTATCATATTTTATTATCACTTCGCACTATGTGGAGTTGAGATTTACTGATTGGGTTAATACTGCACTTTATTATTTTTAAATGTCATGTTGTTTTCATTTGTGGACCCATTGGGTTGATTCCTGATCCCACATTATGTGAATCACATATTTGCATAGGATATACATGATTTGTGTGCTTCAGACAGCCTCCGCTGTTTGTCTATGGATCAAGCCCTAGAACTGTATAAAAACTAGTCATCAACTTTAATAAACCCAATTTATTCTAGATGAAAGCAAATAAATGGCAAATATGCTACTTTTGAAAACCTAATTTTCCCGATTTTTCAGTATTTCAATTTAATTTAAATCCTATTATGGTTGAAAGCAAATGAAAACGGTCACAACAGAAATGAGGATTTCAGGTACAGATGCCATTGGTCAAAGTGGCATAAAAGGATAACGGAAACATGGTCAATTAAAACATTTTCTAAATGTATTAAACATTGGGACGTTGCTAGTTGGGTCATTAAAAAGCATGTTTTTACAATATTCATGCAGTAAAAACAGAAAATAAATCCCCTTTCTTTAAAAGGAACCTGGAATTGTAAATATGTAAATCTATAAGAACTGTATATATCTAAATAAAATAAAAAAGCACCCAAACCATTAGAGATGTGCAAATTAGGTGAAATGTGTGGGTGGTTTTCCCACAAAATCACCCCAAAACTGCAAACTTGGCAAAAAAAATATTGCAAAAGCATTGAACTCATTGTGCAACGTCACATGGGCATCTATATACTGCCATTGTTTGTAAAAATTCTGGCAAATTTAGGGGAAATATTGCAAAATTAGGGAAATTCTGCCAATGCTAAAGTTTGCACAAAACCCCCCCCAGAAAACCGTCAAAATGTTGTGAATCAATTTTGAAGATATTCATGCAACTGTATATACCATGTCCGCTAGTATCACACATTAACCACTCACGTGCTTCTTATGCCCCTAAAACATTGGAGGGTTTTTAGTGATACTTTTTGAAAGGGTTCATTGCTGCGAAGGATCAATAGCTCCCTTCCTGTCCTCACCAACCTAAGCTAACCTCACTAAGCTTTCCCACTCACAACAGTGAAGCCATAGCACAATTCATACAGCACGCCCTTTCAGCGGTTGACAAACTCATGGTATAATCATTTACAATGCATTGTAATTTCATTTCGCTCTGAAGAGGTTAAAATATTAATTTGAATGTCTTACTTCATAGAATTAGAATAACATGATGTGGCCCATGCTATTGGCGTCAATAGTATGACATTGAAGGATACAGATATAGCAGTTTCCATGATAGGGATAAGGAAACGTAATCATTTTTCTAATTGAAAGTTATATTTTTCTTTTAACTTTCTGTATTTATTCTTTTAAAGGAAAGATTTAGTGCAAATATCTTCACAGCATTAAAAGTCTTTTGTGTCTTAAGATAATCAATATTAACATATACAACACATAGATTGAATGCAGCTCCGAATAGGCAAACTTTCCAAATGTTCTAGTAGAATATCCTAGATGAATTAGGGCTTTGATCATCTCAGGGTATACAAATAAAAAGAGAGAAAAAATGTGGGCATACCTTCTACTGCAGACAAGGGATTATCTGCACCCTTGAAAAGGCTTGTCTTACATGTAAACTTGTGAGTGAACTGGAAATTGCTTTTGAGCACAATTCTACGCTGTGACTAGGGTGACCAGACGTCCCCTTTTTGCCGGGACAGTCCCGGTTTTTCGGTTTCTGTCCTGGTTTCCTGTGTGTCCCGGAAATGTCCCGTTTTTTCCCCCAGGTTCCCGTTTTTTTTAAAATTTCCGCGGCGGTGCGTGAGTGAGCGACGCGCGGAGGAGACTGCAGCAGCCCGGCTGGTGAGTATTTTTTTTTAATGCCAGGGGTTGGGCTTCTGTAGAATCATGCTGGGCCTTGCTGATTGGAGGATGCAGCCCGGCATTGTACAAAGTCCCGCCCCCCGGCATTTGCTACCTTGGCCAATTCCCTGCGTCCCGGCATTAAGCCCCGACCACGGCATCATTGTTCACCAAGGCCCGGCATGTGGGAATGGAAAGGAAGGGCGCCTGGGGGGGGCAGGGCCTGGGTGCCTGGGCGGGCCTGGGGGCCTGGTTGGTGGGGCGGGGCCTGGGGGTGGGCAGGGCCAGGGTGCAATGGGGCGGGGGGCAGGGCCAGGGTGCCTGGGGGCTTCTGCTTCCTGCTGCAGAGCACACGTGGTGTGTGTCTCTGCCCACTCCTGTCTCCTCTGCACGGTGTCTCCCCCCCTCTGCCCGCCCGGGGTGATATGAGGTGGGTTTTTGTTCCTTTGCCTCCTGTCCTGGCGCTCCCTTCTCCGGTCCCCTTGATGCAGGAGATGGGCGCGGGGGTGGGCATTGGTGGCTGCGCGGTGTCCCCTCATTCTGCCCCGGGAACCCGTGGCTGCCCGCCGGGGGAGGGGGGGCGGCAGTTTGTACCTTTGCCTCCCGGCGCTCCCATCCACCATCCCCCTCCGCCACCCTTTTGTGCGGGAGATGGGTGCAGGGGGAGGTGGGGAGCCGCCTGCTTGTGGTTGCCTCTGTCTGTACTCCACAGTGTGTGTGTGTATCAGTCTGTGTGTGTGTATCAGTCTGTGTGTGTGTGTACCAGTGTGTGTGTGTGTGTGTGTACCAGTGTGTGTGTGTGTGTGTACACCAGTGTGTATGTACACCAGTGTGTGTGTGTGTACCAGTGTGTGTGTACCAGCATGTGTATGTGTATCTGTGTGTGTGTCTCCCTCACTTCCCGTCCCTGTCTCCCTGTCCCTCTCTCCCTGTCTGTCACTCTCCCCCTGTCTCTCCCTGTCTCCCTCTCTCCCCCCGTCTCCCCCTCTCTCCCCCTCCCCGTCTCCCCCTCTCTCCCCCTCCCCGTCTCCCCCTCTCTGTCTCCCCCCTCCCCCCTTTCCCCCTCCGCTTTCCCCCCCTCTCTCTCTCTCTCCCTCCCCGTCTCCCCCTCTTTCTCTCTCTCTCTCTCTCTCTCCCCGTCTCCCCCTCCCCCTCTCTCTCTCTCCCTCCCCGTCTCCCCCTCTCTCTCTCTCTCCCTCCCCGTCTCCCCCTCTCTCTCTCTGTCTCCCTCCCCGTCTCCCCCTCTCTCTCTCTGTCTCCCTCCCCGTCTCCCCCTCTCTCTCTCTCTGTCTCCCTCCCCGTCTCCCCCTCTCTCTCTCTCCCTCCCCATCTCCCCCTCTCTCTCTCTCTCTCTCTTCCTCCCCGTCTCCCCCCCTCTCTCTCTCTTCCTCCCCGTCTCCCCCTCTCTCTCTCTCTCCCTTCCCGTCTCCCCCTCTCTCTTGCCCTCCCTCTCCGTCTCCCCCTCTCTCTCTCCCTCCCCGTCTCCCCCTCTCTCTCTCACCCTCCCTCTGTCTCTCTCTCACCCTCCCTCTCTCTCTCTCACCCTTCCTCTGTCTCTCTTTCACCCTCCCTCTGTCTCTCTCTCACCCTCCCTCTGTCTCTGTCTCTCTCTCACCCTCCCTCTGTCTCTGTCTCTCTCTCACCCTCCCTCTGTCTCTGTCTCTCTCTCACCCTCCCTCTGTCTCTGTCTCTCTCTCACCCTCCCTCTGTCTGTCTCTCTCTCACCCTCCCTCTGTCTCTCTCTCACCCTCCCTGTCTTATCTTAACTGCCGTATACCTACACCAAAGTATCCTACCCTGCTTTCTTCTAGATCTAACTCAAGTTTCACACGGGAGACATCGGAAGACAGGTAGGGAACGCCTCCCCTCCAGTATAGTACCTTGAGGGACAGCGGATCAGGTAAAAGCCAAGGCGGCATTTCTGCTTTAGAAATTGTGAAGAGGGGGCGTCCAGACACTGGTTAATGGGTTCAGAATCATTCACATCTGTTTTTTTTTTTGTTCGATTAGTGAGGTCAACACACACACACACACACACACACACACACACACACACACACACACACACACACACACACACACACACACACACACACACACACACACACACACACACACACACACACACGTAACAAGGACTAATGGTAGTAAAGTATAAGGGTACTACAATAAATAAACTGTTATGTAAAAAAAAAATAAAAAAAATGTCCCGGTTTTTCATTTTCAAAATCTGGTCACCCTAGCTGTGACATATTGCACTATTCTCTCTCTTTTTTCTATACCCTGAGGTTATCTGGGTATTTATTCTTTGTCTATATATTTAGTATTTATTCTTTGTCTATATATTTTCATGATACACTTGGCCAAGGTTTGTTACACACTGGCTAAGAATCACGGATTTAAACAATTACTCCTCTAGGCAGAAGTATGCACACAGTCATTATGGCGGTGAGCCCTTACCTCGGGAGTGATATCCTCTCTCCATGACACCATGTTTGACCTTCCTGTGTCTTGTCAGATTTCCTTTCAAGGTGAACTTGCTGGGGCAGTAGAGACACTTGAAGGGCTTGCTGTCTGCGTGGAGGTGCATGTGACCCATTAAATTGTGCATTCGGTTAAATTCCTTCCCACACAGCTGTCAAAATACGACAATGATGCATTTAGCAAATACCTGACCAAAGGGAGGATTTTATTAATTGTATGGAAAACAGAAAGATATGTATTCTTGGGTTAGGATTCAGGATGCAGAGTGTGTACATACATCAGCCGAATACTGTCTAAAAACATATTTGGAATTCATCTCCATGCTGATCCACTAATTGCAAGTGTAGGTGCTAAAGGGTAATAACAGTATGTGTTATTTAGAAAAGGAACCAAGTTTACCTCTGCAAAAAAAAGTTATTGGTCTATCAGTAGCTGCAGTTAAGACTTTCTTACTGTATGCTTACTTAAGGAATAACAGATAGGACCAAACTGAAAAACACAAGAGGAGCGCATCATCCGGCTATAAAAATCCTTCACATTCATGTATTAAACATATTGTACGTAAAGTTAAGTGACAAAAGATCAGAACATGTTTCATGCCTTCATACAGTACATCAGTTGATGGCTTCTCTCCAGCATCCTGTAGGACAATGCTGATCTTTTGGTACGTCATTTGAGATACGCTGATAAATAAATAAATATCAAAGAAGTTTATATTTGGGAAGATTTTCAGGAGAGCCATCCCTGATTCCCCATAAGAATCAGAAGTGAGACAGCCACACATTTTCTAACCAATTACAGTATAGCATACACTTTTTTCATAGTGGCAAAGTGCTTTTGATCTATAATATTGGTTAATGGAATAACTTTAAATAGAGCCCTAATTATGTATGGTTTATCCTTGATTTTAACAGTATAGCAAATGGAAAGAATTACCACACAAATCATATCAAAGTAAAACAGTCATAGTTATTGCGCCTGATTTGACACTTGTGAGCGACAACAAATATTCGTTTTCATACACTGTTGTTAGCAGGGTTGCCACCTTCTACTGAAGCCCAACTTGGAGACAACATTTTAAAATATCGCGCTTACCTTCAGCGGCAGCATCTCCCTGGCGTCCTCTCTCATCGTTCCAACATCCTCCCGGCATCTCCTGCTGAAACCTGTCAATATGGGCACGCGGTCACATGGAGCCGCGTTGCCATGGCAACGGAATGCTAAGTGCCATCACGGTGCCACATGGCGTGAAGTTGCCATGACAATGGGAAGCGCCTCATGTCACTTCGCATCCTGTTGTCATGCAAAGGCATCATGGGATGCTGTGACGTCACGTAGCGTGCCCAGTACCATGGCAACACAGCGCCATTTGATGCCGCGTGGCCATATTGAAAGGAATTACTAGCAGCGGAAGATACCGGGAGGACACTGAGGCCGCCGAGAGACACCGCCGCCGAACACCAGCACCGAACGCCACCACCCGGAGATACGTGGTCAAAACACGTAGTCTCCGTTTCAAACCCGGAGTGGTGGCAACGTTGGTTGTTACGTGTTTTTTTACAGGGGTCTGCAACCTTTCAAGGAAAAAGAGACGTTTTCTAAAAAATGTCTTTGTCCAAAATATTCAGAGAGCCGCAACAAATGCATGAATAAAATGCATCTCACAATAATAAGTCCCTTTATTGTGTTTTTTTTTCTCATTGTTTTTCTGTGCAAAATCATTTACACATACACAATACATACATATATACACACACTACCCCCCCCACATACGCACGCACACACTACCCCCCAAATACACGCACACTAACTCCCCCCCAAATACATACACATACACCTGAATACATACATATATATGTGTATATATATGCATATATATATATATATGTATGTGTGTGTGTGTGTGTGTGTAACATGGTAAGTCTATTCTGCCTGTCTTTCCCCCTGCTATGTAAGTCCCTAATAAGTTCAGGGCATTAACAGGTTAATCAGTGGGCTTTTGTCTCCCCTGCAGGCTCCTCTGTGATGGACAGAGGTGAGGTGGTGACTCATGGTCTGGGTAAGCCCATCAGTATAGGTCTAGACCCTGAGCCCGCCCTCTCTGAACCCTAATCAGGGGAGTATCCCAAATTTAGTCAGTCTTGCTCTGGAGAGAAAGGAGAGAGCATGGACTGTCAGTCTCTCCCATTGCGAGGATGAGCTGGCCCACCCCAGGCACAGGCCTGGGGAACATCAAGACTCATTGCCCCTACTATCGGGGTAGGCACCCTCTAGAAGTCTGTGACTTCAAAGTCTGTACAGCACTGTAGGGAGAGTTGCAGTGGCTGTATAATATGCTGCTAATAAAGGATCCTGGTTCTACTATTTTCCCCTGAGTGTCAGTCATTGGACAGGGCGGGGAGAAGGATGCCGTGGTGGGGGCTGATATCCAGAGCACCCTGGAGCCCACTACAGCTGGAGGTGCTGAGTACCCGAGAAGAACTACAGAAATAGAACCCAAAAGCCTGTCCTCGTCTCAACAACAATGCAGACAGCTCAAGATCTCCTGCTCCATACAGTTAGTGCACCACACTAATAGCGTAGACTGTAGAATCTCCCAGAGAAGGGGGGAAACAGGGCTATATATATATGTATGTATATATATATATGTATATATATGTATGTATGTAGAGGTATCAGTACCGTGTTAGCCGAGCTTCAATAATCAAAAAATAAATAGATGATACCGTTCTGTGGTATGTATTTCGTTAGCCACAGAACGGTATCATCTATTTATTTTTTGATTATATATATATATATATATATATATATATATATATATATATATAAAAACACATATACACACACTCACTTTCAGCCTGCTTCTCTCCCTCACTGTCCTGCCGGTAGCTGCGGGGGGACTTGGCCGGTGCTGGTCAGGCCTCTTGTTGCCCCATGGCATCTCTTCAGCTGCTGGCCTTCCTCCTGCACTGACCCACGCAGGGGGCGTGTGCCAGAAGTTGCGGCACGTGCACCGGCATAAGAGACCCAGTGTGGTACAGTGCAGGAGGCAGGCCAGCAGCTGGGGAGATGCCGGCAGCAACAAGACGCCCGACCAGCGTCAGTCGGGCCCCCCACAGCCACTGACAGGACAGTGAGGGAGAGAGGCAGCAGTTAGGGAGTGGCGACCTGCGGTAGGAGAAGGCAAGGCGGCGCAGACGAATTTTTTTGCGCACCCCTGACCTAGAGCAATGTTTTTCAACCGGGGTTCCTAGGAAGACTTGTGTTCGCCCGGGCATGGCTAAAGGGTTCCCTGCAATTATCAGGTCATTTGAAAACTGTACCAAACAGAGAACAAGTTATAATGCATCTGATCTCAGACGCGCTACTAGAGATGTTGGGGTCCCTTACAATACATCTGATAGCAGATGCGCTATTAGAGAGGGTTGGGATTCCTTACAATGCATCTCATCTCATAGGTACTATTAAGAGGGTTGGGGTTACGCAGAATTTTATAATATTATCATAGTGTTCCTTAGCTAAAAATAAAGTTGTGTGTGCTGAGCATGTGCATTGTATGTGAAACTTCTTTGTTTTTTGTCACAAAAATTGTATTTGCGATGCTGATGTTTTTAATTCAAGTATTTGAGATTTGAGAGTATAATTTATTTCATTTATTTTTGTGTTGAAATTTCCATACTAATGTAGCCATGCATAATAATGACTGCGTACATCTTCCCTGTTGGCAGTAAGTCCTGGTAAGTACAGGCCTGCCAACAGTAGTTATGGAGGTTTTCCCTCACACCCTGGTGTGGTGCCCTGTGTAAGGAAGGGAGTGGCTGTATGCTCTGAGTCCCTGGATAGTGACATCAGAGATGCGCCTGCCCCCTGAGGTATAAAGGGCACAACACTGTCAGTTAGTGTTGGCGGCAAAGTAGTGGCAAGTGTTAGCCAGCAGTTGTGTGAAGCGGTTGGAGGAATACTTTTGTGACCCTAGTGCTGTAACTAGCGGTAGCAGAGTGACCAATCAAGTCTGTCTAAGCCACGCTGTGTCCAGGGACCTGGCGCAGTGGTGATCTCCCTAGGAGAAAGGGAATCCCACTTCAATACGGGAGGGCGTACCTGGCAAAGGGACAGCACGGAGAGAGTGCGGCTAGAGCCGGCAGCTGCATGGGGCAGTCTGCTACATCCCAGTCTACAATAAAGATGCCATGTTCAAAGATACCCCCGCTGTGTGAGTGTGAGATTACTCTGCAGTGGCAGTCACCACCGAGAAGGAGTTCCTCACCAGGACAATCTCCCTGCGGAAGCATAGATCCTGATGAGGTGGAGGCGCTGCACATGAAGTAAGTTGGACTCGTAACCACTACCTCAGATACCTGTCCTGATGATATCCTCTATAACACCAAGCGGGAGACTCAGGAGTCCTGTTACTTGCAGGTGCACCACCACACACGACCTTGTAATGGGGACCGGTTAGACCACACGGGCCAATGTGAGATTGGGTGGGTCAGACAAGGGGGGTCCAGCCGTTACACTAATTATTTTGAAGACATGATATAATTGACTTATGACAACTAAAGTAAGATACATATATTTTTGATTGTAAAGTATCTGAATGCCATTACACTCAAAAGTCTTTCATTCAAGACCAATCATAACAAACAAAACACAATTTCAGTGACAGAATCCAAAGTTTGCGTTAGAATGCACGTGCTCAGAACACACACCCTCCTTTTTGTTAATATAATCATTACAGTTACTATTTTATATTAATCTATATACAATTCATGTGTTATATGTGTACATACCTGCATGTTTTCCACTTCTGCCTTTTTTAATTATAAATGGTAAATTTCTACAAATGTTGCTATTTGCTCTTCTATATTTATACTCACTTGGAATTCCTTTATTAAGTGTGTGTGTGTGTGTGTTGTCCCGCCTGCTATATCCAACCTACAGGCTCTGACCTACCTAAACCTCAGGTGTGTGTGTGTATATATATATATATATATCTCTTAATATATAAAATTGAAATTTGTATGGTTGGTGCTAGATGTGGTGACTCTGATTGGTCCTCAGCCTCTGGCCAATCAGATTGGTGGCTCTATGATGTCACCCAACTGCCACTCTCTTCTCCTCACCCGCAGCTCACCTTCCCCCTCGGCCTCACCCAACTGACACACACACTCCTCTTCACCCAGCTCACCTCCCCACCGGCTCCCCCCCCCCCCCCCCCATCACCCCCTCAGCTCACCACCCCCCAGGGAATCCACCAGGCTCACCCGAGCCCCGGCCAGCAGCAGCATGTGGGTAGTGTCACCACCGACACAGCTCTGCGTGGGGGGGGGGGGGAGCCGCCGCCTCCAGCCGCCTCTCCCCCACCACACCACATCTTAAGCGCCGTGGGACAGGCATTGGCTGGACAGCCCCCGGAAGGACCCTCCTCCTCCTGCTGCCCCTGGTAAGATGGCAGCACCCAGCGGACAGGCAGTGGGCAGGCATCCTCCTGCAGCTGCACCCGGTAAGATGGCGGCACCCAGTGGACAGGCGCTGGCGCAGGGGGGGGGGGGAGTCAAGAGAGAGGGGGGGAGTCAGGAGAGAGGGAGTCAGGAGAGGTGGGGATGAGGGAGTCAGGAGAGAGGGGGGGGAGAGAAAGTCAGGAGAGGGGGGGAGAGGGAGTCAGGAAAAGGGGGGTGGGGAGGGAGTCAGGAGAGAAGGGGGGGGAAGCCCACTGACTGACACACACATTCACTGACTGACACACACTCACTGACTGACTGACACACACTTCCCCCCTCAGTCAGCTCAGCTGCCAAACACACGGGGGGGGCACGGAGCTGTGAACAGGGGGGAGGGAACGGAGCTGTGAACGGGGGGGGGGGGAGGGGGGAAACAAAGCATTGAATGGGGGGGGGAATCGGAGCTGTGAACAGTGGGGGGAGGTGGGCGCAGCTCTGAACAGCTGTGAAGAGGGGGGGAAGGGAGTTGAGGGAGGATGGAGGAGCCAGAACATTACATCACATATATATATATATATATATATATGATACGAACCAATCCAAAGACCAGTAAAGAGACAGCAGACCGCACGGGGTTAATCCAAAAATCTATATTCACAACATGAAATACACGTAAGCCAACGTTTCGGTCCCACAGAGAGACCTTCCTCAGGGCCGTGCACGGCCCTGAGGAAGGTCTCTCTGTGGGACCGAAACGTTGGCTTACGTGTATTTCATGTTGTGAATATAGATTTTTGGATTAACCCCGTGCGGTCTGCTGTCTCTTTACTGGTCTTTGGATTGGTTCGTATCATACTTATTCTCTATGGGACTAGCATCTGCTATTACAACCTTTTCTACTACAGTGTGCTGACTGACCTTCATGTGTATATATATATATATATATATATATATATATATATATATATGTAGCCTGGAGCTCCCGTGGCTCCTGGAGACCCCCCTCCCCTTGAGCAGCTCGGTCGCGGGTGCCGACAGACCCGACGGCTGCTTCCAAGGGTGGGGGCTGGAGCAGGGAGCAGCGCGGCTTCTCCTGCCTGCGGCCGGTTGCCAGGGACGCGATCGGGCGGTTGCTAAGGCCGCGATCGCGTCTCTAAGGTCGAGGCAGCCCGGGAAAGCTTGCGCAAGCGCAGTGAAGGTAGGGAAAAGCCCGCGAACCCCTAGCCTACCAGGGAAGGCTCTGAGCTGGGACTACATATCCCAAGAGCCTTTGCGAGCCCCATGTGACCCCAGGGAGCCAATAGGGCTTAGGAGACCCCTGGGAAAAGAGATACATTTGGCGGGCTTGCAGCACGTTAGATCAGTCAGAGACCGGAGCAGCCCAGGGAAGGAGGTAGAGTACAGGAGTCAGGGACTCCCTGTACTAGGCCAGCACCCCCAGGGCTCGAGATAGCTCAGCTCCCCAGTAAGGTGAGTGTTGCCAGGGGCATCCCTCGGGTTAGGGACCCTGCCACTTACATTAGTGGGAGCTGGGAAAGGAAGGTTACAGAGAGTTGGAGTCAGGGAGCTGTGAGGGAAGCAAGGTGCGGGGAGCGAGAGCAGCTCCTGCACCCCATAGGTACCCACACCCCAGGTAGGCCCCAACTCCCCACTAGGTTAGTGGGTAAGTGCTGAGGGAGGCCCAAGATAGGGACGCTGCCCTTAGTGTAGTGCTGCATTGTCAGAGTCACGGCTGTCAGTGCTGTGAGGTCTGACAGGCAGGCACCTTGTTGCGCAGCACGTTGACTGCCAACCTCCAGTGAGCTACAGCTTGCTGCTGTAGGCGCTGGGACTAGTCAGAGAGTAGTGGGTCTGGAGAAGGGCTATAGCTGTTCTAGTCACCTTGAGGTAGCGCTAGGGGTAGGATGCCTGAAGGGATAAACTGGTAACTGAGAGCAGGAATTCTGGAGAGGATCTACACTAGGCTAGCCAACAGTAGGTAGACGCCCAAGTACTGCATGGAAGAGTACTCTAGTCCATTCCAGATCACTTACCGAAGGGACTTGGGTAGTTGGGGGAGTGAGACAGGTCATTACCCCTGCAGGCCCTAGGAGTTCCCCAAGCCACTACAGGTTGCTGTACTACAGGGACAGGCCCTAGGTTAGGGTTCCTGTCATGTTAGTACCATTTATATAGATAGGGACACAGCAGACGCTGCGGTTCCTGTGAAGCGGTTCGGACCCACGTCGGGGTCCGCACGTGCAAGGAGTTCGGTTGGATCAGACGGATTCATCACACGTCTGACCCTTTGAGAAGTTTGTTGCTGACCCGAGCACCGGAGTGCTCGGCAGGTATTATACCATCACATGTGCACCAACAGGCCTAGAGGTTCTTAGTGACTGCGCAGTCACCCATTGACTATCTCTGTAGGAGTACGGGACATTGGGTGGGGTTCTTGGGACACTGGGTGGGATCACCTAGTGTTTGGGAATCGTCCTGCGAGACGTCACTGTTAGTGTCTCACCGTGAGAGAGACACAGGTTATCATTATTAGTCGTTAGTAAAGTCCTTCGTTATATAAAGCACTGTGTATGGTATTATTGATTGTCCTGCGAGGAACCACTCCCCCTCTGGTGGGAGCCATCGCAGGTGGAGGCGCTGTACCGAGAAGATGTTGTAAGTGATCACCCCTAGTATAATTACCCCAGGTTCCCCGTGGCGGAAGCTCAGCCCTCCTGTGAGCCAACAGGTAATGCACCACACCTGAGTAACAATATATGTTTCCTGCACTCACACAGTAGAATCTGCGATTGGGTGGGGGAATACCCGTTACATTTGGAGGCGCTGCTGAGATAATGACCTGGGGTGCCCGGTATATTTTTTTCTAAATTGTGCTATTTTTGTTCGCCATGAAGAAGTCACGTGCTGATTTCCCGCCCGCGCGGGAAAATGTTGCAAACTGGCCGGGTTTGGCGGGAAACCCTAAGCTCCGCCCCCGCAATGTGAGTGACTCAGTGATAGAGCGAGCCCCTCCTTTACATTCCACCAGGGGGAGCAAGCAAAGTGAACAACCATCAGCAACTGCTATTCCCATTAAAAACAGTACAGAGTGCAGAGAAATACACCCTCATTTATATGGAGCATGGCGGTCTAAAGGAGGGAAAATATCCTTTCTGGTGTGCCCGTGCCTACAAAAGGACTTGAGTCTATCTGGTGGTATGGACTTTAACCATTTTAGGCTACCAATAGAATATCGGGTGGCCGTGGTGGAGGACGAGGGGTGTATACGATGTGTTTGTAATCAGTGTGACTTCCCAGGTGGCAAACCGACCTGGGGTCCCAAGTGTGCTTGTTGCGGAGCACAGTTTCTAAAGCCTGTGCTGCTGCAGTCTACAGTCCCAGATCCCAAGCAGGAATCTCAGATGGCAGAACACAGAGATGAAGATGCTGTTACTTGCTCTACCTCAACCACGGAGGTGGAGGAGCTGACAGACAAGGCTGCCCTGGTTCCCTGTTGCAACCAAGCGGGAAGAACTGAGGCCCAGCCAGCTACGGAAAAGGACGAACCATCGGTGGCGATGCGCCTACCGGCGAACCACCCCAGCAGTGAGACAGAGGAATCACAGGGGGAGGTGTTCCCCCTAGAAGAAAGCTGTTCCGCCATGCGAGTGGACCAGTATCTACCACCTACCGTTCAGTTGAAGAGAACAGTCAGCTCTGTCGTGGTGTCAGGTGAAGCACCGCAGATACCTGACAGTGTTCCACAAGAAGAGAAAACCATTGCAAGCCAGCAGAGTGGTAAGGAACCCCCTTGCCCCCCACAGGCTCCGATGGAGGTGGCCGTGAAAAAGGTCAGAGTTACGGCTCCTGAACCGAGTGTGAGCCCGTGCGCTCCGACTCAAATGGTCCCAGGACCGGGATCCAACGCTCCCGAGTTTCAAGCCAGTAAGTGGACTGTCCCAGAAGTGCCGGGGACAGGTCCCGATACAGCCGAGGTGGGAACTGACAGTGTCCCCGAGGACCTGTTGGCTACCGTGAATCACCACAGTGGTAAGGTATCTACCCTTTACCCCCTGCCAGGTGAAACAGAGACTTTGAGGAAAGAGACATTGTCCATTGCTCGCTTCCCAGCGGAAGCCTCGCAAGTACGTAGGGACAAGGACTGTGTGGCGAGGGATTTAGTAAAAATTGCCTCCCTTAAGCCCAAAAGGGAGCGTGCCATTCGCCAAGTAGTGGACCGCGGAAAAGGTCCTGGCCGCCTGGTCTACCGCATCCATGCCGCGGGTGACCGGGTAAAGGTCTGCTTCAGAGACATGGTGCTACTCCTTCCACCAGGGGGAGGAAGTAGCGAGGAACCAGTGACTGTTGCCCTCCGGTGTGCTCTTCAAGAAATTTTTCTGGAGGAGGCTCACGGACGCAACAGTGAGGTACCCCCACTTGATCAGTTAGGGGCACCCCACGAATGGTCTCAGCAAACAGCTGACGCTCAGCTGGCCTCGGGTATGGTATGTGAACTGTATTGTAACCTGATGTCTAAAGTCACCAGTGATAGGTTGTACATATGCCCTGCATTTTCATTGTATAACTGTGTACCAGGTTATGTCTGCCATCCAAGCGAGGTCGTTGGAGTTTCACCAGGGGGAGAGTGTAGCCTGGAGCTCCCGTGGCTCCTGGAGACCCCCCTCCCCTTGAGCAGCTCGGTCGCGGGTGCCGACAGACCCGACGGCTGCTTCCAAGGGTGGGGGCTGGAGCAGGGAGCAGCGCGGCTTCTCCTGCC